>NW_007578977.1:152058-211705 GCF_000690725.1 Stegastes partitus | reverse complement strand
TCTACAACTCTACTGAAATACTGTAAAACATCTCTACCCTACACAATGGCAAGTTGTAATATTGGTTATTTATGTGCTATAGACCAAAATAAAACTTAATATTGATGATAAACTAAAATGCCTGAAAACAGAAGATCAGCTTCTCCCTTTAAACTATTATTTCCTGTGTAAACTTTCACTCAAAGACGTGCAGCACCATCGGTTGTTTCAGTAAATCCTTAAAAAAAAAAACACATGTATTTACATTCAAGTGACAAAATTGCAGATTAAAACACTTTTTTTTTTATGTTTCTATCAACAACTATTTTGGTTTCTTGCATCTACCGTCTGTTCCTGAGAGTTGCTGTCGTGTTGACACCAAACCAACCATTATGAGTTTTGTCACGTCATAACACTGTAGGGATCTGAATACATTTTTTTAAAAGCACAGACAAATTATTTTGTTCCAGTGACTGTTATCAGAAAACATTTTCATGTGTCCTTCGAGAGGGCACGGAGAAAATGTATTTTGTAGTTCATTTGGAGTAATTTGTGGGTTATTGTTGTAGTGTTTTAAAGTCATATTTTCTCAACTGGTTGAGCTGGTGACCCATGTACTGGGGCTATAGTCCCCGATCTAGTGGCTGTGGGTTTGAATCCAGCCTATGGCCATTTGCTGCAGGTCCCTCCCACTTTACTGTCTCTCTCTCTACTGTCCTGTCAAATAAAGGCCAAAAAAATAACTTAAAAAAAAAAAAAAGTCACATTTTACATCATATTTTTGAACTGATCTTTAGCTGTCAAAAAAATGTAGTGGATTAAAAATCACAGTATTTGAGCATCTCATTAAATGAAAAAACTTAAATAGATGCTTCGCTGCTTTCCAACAATATTGTGTCTCCGCATACCTTCAGAATCTGGAGCTGCACAAGTCAGCTTCTGTCTATATAAAAGCGAGGACATTCCTGACTGGGTAGAAATTTAACATGACCCACTAACGGGTTATCACTAAACACTGCTCGCACTACATTCCACGACTCAATGGTTTTACTGTCCAAAGGGAAGAAAACCCTCCAAGCTGAAGTTTGTGTTTTCAAAGGCACCACTCAGGCATAAAACACCCCATCAGCTACTGCAGGAGACAGGAAACTATTATGCACATCATTTTTCTTCGCTGTTGGCACACTGTAGTAGTCACAGACCCCCTCTCCCCCCTGAATCGCACTGGTTTCCTCCTGTATCTTCTTCCTCCTCAACCAGCACTGAGAAAAACTCCTGACAAAATAAATGCTGCTACCGCAGCTCCTCAGCTCATATTTCTTTACCCAGCTCTTCTTTAGTTCCCGTCATCATTTCAGGGGGAGACAAATGTTTGTCACATCTATTGTCTGCGTGCACAACAGCTGCTTAGGATTTTGGTTATCTGAGATTTTTTTTTTCAGTTTTTTTTTTTCTACTGTTGCACTTATTTTACATTGCTGTGGATAAGAGCGTCAGCCAAACACATAAACTGCATTTGTATATGTCAGCATTTCTCAAAGTCAGGTCCCCAGGCCTGTTTCATTGCTTCTGTTGCAGATTGGAGTTAGACTTCCATAAACAGCACCAAGGGGGGAAATGCTATATAGGCTGGAATCAAGGATAAATTAACTGTGAGGTTCTACCAGGCTGCTTTTTTTTTTTTTTCTTTCAGATATTTAAAGGGGCACTCCACCAAGTTTACACATGACGCCCAGTTTAGTCTTCACAAAAAGCACTTCTTCGCCTGTCTGGTGGTCCCACGATCAGAGCTCTGTATTTACTCTCATTTTAATTTTCTACCTTGGAAACCAGCAACTTGCAGATACAGCAACAATTTTTTTCCAATATCTTTTGTTCAGAAGCAGCTGATCTGTAAGTCATATTATGGGACGTTAGCAGTTCTTCAAAGAAACAGATTTGAAAACGAAAAACATAAGAATTTGAAACAAATCAGCAACAAAAAACAGCTGAGACTAAGTAGAAGCATGCAGTCAGTGTGGTAAAAAATTATTTTTTTTAAATGTACAAGTTCCAGAATTAATGCCCCTATCTAAAGCTTCCTTTAGATATTCATTTAAAAAAACATCCATGCATCCAACTATGCAGCATCTCTTCTTAAGCTACATCCAGACTGTAAACCGGGTTTTAGTGGAAAAAGGGCGGGAATGGTCTTCTGAATGAGCTGCTGCTCTGTCATGGTGAGAACAGGTGATGCTAATGCTAATGCTAGGTGAGCAGGACGGATAGAGAAAACTGTTACAAGAGGCAGGGTTTGAATATGTTCGCTGGATTTACTGAGAAGAGTTTTTCTGTTGCATCATCACCACCAGTGCCTTGATAAATGTATTATTTGGCGTCTATGCGTAAAAAAACTACAATTTGTGTAAAATGATTTTTTTCCTCTCTAAAAACTTAAATTAATTGAGTTTTTTGTTAATATAAAAACATAAATTCTTTTTTTATTCCCAAAACATATATCAATAATAGAGTTCAGGTGGAAAAAAATATGTAATTTAGGTGGTGCTCCGTAACGTTTCATCTTTGTACTTATTGCAGTTAATGGTTTTGAACTGTAGACAGCGTAAAAGACGCGACCTTAACTTTAACATCAGAGTAGGCTTGTCCAAGTCATATCTGTATATGAAACTCATTTACATTTTTCCCTTTTGTATTCCATTGGTTCTAAATGCTGCATGTAACACCTGATTTGTACAAGACAACCCTAAAGACATGCATAAAACTGTACGTGCAAACAGAACCTGGCCTGTCGTCACTCTGGTTCAGCGTCCAGAAGCGTTTTGCACTCCGCTTCCTACAACACATTTGTGCTCCACTCAGCAACAGGTTTGCTGGAGCCACACACTAGAGAAACATGGGAAACTTGTTTGTGAGCCAAGGTAGACAAATAATAAAATGTATATGACAGAATGCTGTTGTTTTCCTAAGATTTTATGTACAGTGTTTAACATTTGATGCTGCTTTATGTTTACATCAGCAGATTCTCGCTGCTCCAAAACAGAGGTTCTGCTGATAAGCTCGTGTCAGATGTGGTCACTTCTGGCATCAGCTTTCACTCCACCGATCCAGCATTAATCCACTTCTTCTCTTATTTCCTCACTTTCAACTCACCACCATATTAGTCTCCTCACTCCTTTTCCCTTCTACCTTTTTTCCCCCCCAATCTTGTTTTTGCCAAACTTGGCTTCATTAAAACGCTAATGAGTTCCATTAATGGACCCACAGATCAATTCTGCTGGCGTTCGCTTGAGCCTCTGCTAATAAGGTGTGATTAGTGTTAGTTTTATTCACTGAACCTCTGTGTATGTTTGTGTGTTGTGCCATTACTCTGATCGTTATTGATTTCCTGTTTGGCCGGTGGATGCCCAGGTGGACTTCCTCCAAGGATTTCTGCCTTCAAACAGACTATTTCCACGATCACAGCAGCTCCACTGAAACTAACTGTAATCGCAGGAAAACATAAAATACTGGAAGTGACAGGAAAACTGACTTCATTTAAAAGCTATACGTCTTTAACCCCCACGTATTTCCGTTTCTAGCTCTCCCTTTTCGTCCGTCTCTCCAACTTCCAGTTCGATGTTTTGCATTATCCCCACCAGTCTGTCTGTGGTTTTGAAGTGTCAGGGAAGGCATGGTAGCCTGGACCTCCATGGCTGAAGCATCCCAGAGGTTATAAGGATGTCGACACAGCAAATCACAGTTTGATGGCATTCCCATATGCTCCCAGCTGACTGGGACAGTTCATTCCAGAGTACATACTGGCTGTTCCATAATAATTCTTTGGATTTATTTTAACCCTTAAAGACAGCCAGATGGTCGACATTTGGTACGTGAATGCGCTGCAAAGAAAATTCAGTATATTTTTTTTTTCTAATTGCATGATGCTGGATGGTGTTAAAAATTTAATTATTTTGGCATTTCTGTTCAGCTTTCACGGGGAAAATCTTACATAAAAACGGATAAAGAAAGTATTTTGGCTTCAGCACCAGTTGATGAGGTATTTACTGCATGAGCCTATAAAGTTGTCCTAAAAAACATGATCTCAGATTTGCACAAGTCACCAAGCTTCTACAAAAACTGATATTTCCTAGATTTCAGGCACTCTGAAAAGTGAGCAAATACCAGCACAGCAAAGTTTCAAATCTTCAGCTTGAGTCCTCACTGTGTGGGTTTTGTGTTATTTGCATTATAATTTAAAAGCTGCACTTAGTTTCGAGTCAAAAGCAATCCCAAGACAAAGTTGTGAAAGTAGTTCAACTTGTAGCTGATAATTTGACTTAAATTTACAGTCCGATATTTTATATTGACACGACTGATTTGTCCAATTTACATACTCAAATATTCATTAAAGTTTACAGTAAGTAAGATCAAGTTCACTTTAAAGAGTAGTTTACTCTTGAATAGTTGTTTTAATATCAAACTATATATTTGGAAAAAGCAGCATTAAATCGAAGTGGATTTTCTGGGTTTGAGTTCCTACTTTCTTTGTCTGATGTTATCTGTGCGTCTCTTACAGACGGTGCCTCTGAGGATTCCCCTCTGAGGACTGCGGATGATATTGTTCTCTGTGGTTTGCATCTGCTGGTTTGATAATCCAGTGATTTTGCCGTCAGAAGGGGATTCTGGGAGCGCAAACATGCAACAACACACAAACTCTTGGACTGTGACGGCAGCCATTGTTCCTCCCAAACAATGTCTTCACTTTGATGTCTGTGATGCTTGGCCGGTCGAGGGAAGTTTTTTTCAATCTGTGCTTTAGCACCCAGGTCCCCCACTCTTTCTTTCTTCCCTTCTTTTCAGGCGTCCCTGCTGAGAAGCAATAAACTACAAAAATGTGATTAATGGTTTTCACTTTCCACATGTACAGTATATTATGTTTAATATTGTAATAAACAGATTTGTCCAAATGTAGAAGAATATAATGTTTTATTCTGAATGCACAACAGAGCTTTTGCACGTACAGCCGCATACTTATCAGTTAAAGTAAAGCGGTTAAATGCGGGCGAACAACTGCACTATTTTACAACCACGAGCACGTCTCCTCAGATTGCAGTATCTCCAGCAAGCTGAGGCACGGTGAGGAATTTTTGTGCAATATTTTCATTGATGAGTCATTTATTTAACCAAAAGCACGATAATTATTTTAAAGATTTCAAGGAGAAATAAATGAATAGCAATGCAAACAAACTTATGAATTCACTTCAAAATGTTCCTTTTTGAGTGCTGCACAATATGACATGTTGTGTATTTTTGTTACATGGACAGAGGTCCGGTTTTGTTTCCCTAAATGCCATTAAAAGCCCCTTCAAAGGAGTCAACCTTTTTTCATTGTCTTGCTGCAGGGGCAACATGCTGGTTTGATTTTGACTGACAGCTTCAATCCTCCAATGTTCTTTGGCACAAAAGGTGACAAGCAGAAAGGAAATTGGGTTTTGTCTCCGCCTCTGAGCTACTTAACCTGTGGTTGATTTCTCATTTATGAAAATCTAAATTAACTTAAACAAATACACATCTGAATGATTTTTTTTTGTATGTTAAAGCAGTGTTTTAAAGTTGTTCTGTGGAATATGGTTCATTCAGTTCCTATTTTTTTTTAAAATATATGAATTAAACATCCACCTAAAGTAATTTAAGCTCACAATCTGAACACACGAAACTAAAACACTTGTGAAAACACACTTATCTCATTATGTTACCCTGCATCGCTTCACTTTCATAATGTGTTGAATTTATTTTCTGCAGTGCAGTTAACTAAAATGTTTTTTTCTTAAATAATAATTTATTATCTGGTTGTATTTTAAATTGCCTGCCATTTTTTAATTTATTGCTTTGTTTTACATATTAAAATCCAATGGGGGAAAAAAAACATTTTGCTATTAGGTGACTTTTTAGATATTTAAAATGTGTTTGTTTACATTTTTTTAAAAAAATCTCCATACAAATGTTACAAATCTAAAACTTGGAAATCCTGCAGTGAGCCTGGCAGCCAGAGGTAGAGGCCTCCTCTCTGTTTGGCCTGTAGTGATTATAAGCCAGTAGTTTTGTGCCCCCTTCTGGCAATCCAGGCAAAAGCTGACCAGCTGATATAGTTGTGATAAACAGAAATGAGACACATGTTTGTAATGTAGTGGTAATATCTTCTCTCCAGCAACTACAAGGCCAACAACGCTGCTACCTTATTAATTTTCATAAGGGCTTACAGATTCATGAACACAGTATTACGGAATACACAAACAACATTAGTCTCTCTGATGATTCAAACCAGCTAAAAAAAAAAAAAACAGGAGAGTTCTCTTAATAGGCCTAAATATATCAGCGGTACTATTTGGGATACATGGAGGATGGAACTCCAGATTTAATGAGTCCGTTGTTATTTTCCAGGGCAACCCGTCAAACTCACCATATGCAATAATAACTCCTACGTAAATTGCAACTCTTCCCAGTGCAGGAGGAAAACTAAACACAAATCGGATTGTTTAGCAGAAAGTGCGATAGAGTCAAAAAAAAAAAAAAACATTACGCATAGCAACATAATCAGAACCAAATCAGCCGTTTCCCCTGTCACGTCCGTGTACTCTGGCAAGCAACAAGGCAGCACGCTCTCCATCTACTCCCTCGTTCACTCCCTCCCTCCCTCTCTTTTGCGACTCCATAACTTGTCACATTCCCCATTAATTTCCATGACAGATGCTGACTTTGCCTCTCCACCTTTCTTTCTCTCACTCTCCATCTCGCCCCACCGTATTTCCCCATTTCTCCTCCAATTTATCTCTGCCTCCTTCCCTTTATCTGCCTCCTTTCTTCTTCTCTTTCATCCTCTCTCCAGCCTTCCCTCTGTGCGTTTTACACCGTTTCGCTCTCCTTTCTCTTCCCCTCGACTTTCATTACGTTATTCCTTTCATTACCTTTTTCCCTGCACTTCCGTCCCCGCCTTGACCCCCACATTTTGCCACACATTCCACTAATTTCCATAAAAGAGATGCTGACTGTGCAGTCATTCGGTGATAGTACTGAAGGGTGGGGTGAGGTGGAATGTGGATGTGTGTGTGCGTACTCTACTGTATGTGTGATGGGAATTATTGTAACACTGATTTTAACTTGACACTCACAGGCCAAAATCTTAGTGTGACTGATGGCTTCCCAAAGGAACGTTGCAATATTATGGTAAAAAAAAAAAAATGAAATCAGAGAGAGGCTGGGAGAAAAAAATAAAGAAAGCCAAGAGAAAGATGAGAAATAAGGGAGTAGAAAGTGAGCCAAAGAAACACAAAGTTAGAGAAGGAGAAAAGGTAAACATGACAGAGGGTGAAGATAAAAAAAGAAGATTAAAAGAGAGAAGAATATTTGTTAATGACGAAAAGCAAAGGAGTATAAAATGAAAGATATAGATGAAGAAAGAAAAAAAAAAGAGCAAGAAATTGGTTGCCGTCCTTGTCAGCACCCAAATAGAAACAGATGAAGGAGAAGAAAATAAGACCAAGGGCGCTGAGTTGTAACACAAGAGATTACATCTGAACCACTGCTGAATGTTAGACGAAGAAGAAGAGGAAGGAAGGAACAGAAGCAGAAAAATAAATTACCATTGTTATTTTTTTGTTGCTTTGATGAAGCCTATTTTGAACCCTGGAGACGGCCATTACTACCAGTGGTGTAATAAAGAAGGAGGCGGCGTTTTATGTATGTAATATATAATTTAATATGATAGGCTGGGCGATATAACAAAATAGATGTGATATAAACCACCAGATGATTTAAATTTGTCTACATGACAGATTTTATCATATGTTTTATACTCTGGAGTCTGTTCCTTTAATATCACTGGGCGTATTAAACCACTGTGTGAAATGCTGCTTTATGGCTACATGGGAATAATTAATTATTTTATGTGATGGATCGTCCAAAATAGCATTCATCCATTTACAGTTTCTCTAAAGATTTTCCAGAAGTGTTCCCCATGTTACACTACATATATGATAACAGAGGACTTAATCCGTGTTGTCCACGACAAAAGGTGCTCTTATTATTACTAACCTACAGTGGATACAATACACAGGTTGTCATCTAGAGCAGTTATCTCTGGCTGTGATATGTAAATCACTGACATCAGACGCTATCTGTTTAAAAAAAAATGTCTGCACACATTTAGGCCGGGCGACACATGTTGACATCAGCTGCTCGTGACCTCATCGTTGTTGCTGTACGTGTTCTTATGTCATCTGTAGCACTATGCAAACATGATTTTGACCAAAATACAAACTTGGCCGACGCAGCCTTGGTGACTCAGAAAACATCAGAAGACATCTCTAAGCCCTGCAAGTTACATCTGGGTGTACTACAGTCACATCAAAAATCATTGGGCCTAAAATTCTGCATGCAAGTTGCTCCCAAGTATCGGTGCAATCTAACTCCTGATTAACCTGTGATGCATTTCTACATTTAGAAAACAATACAATATACTCGACTGCCCCACATGCTAGAAAACATATGGCATGACTTAATGTGGTGCATCTTAAACATATCGTTTTGTCGGGAAATTTGCTAAATTTCTTATCAAAACTAAAAACATATTATATCTGATGCATGTGGGAAACAGGGGAATGTTTGGCATTTATGGCTGCAAACTTAAACGATCCAATTAGATCTATCTGCTGAATAATTATCGCCTCAGCTCCAGTTCACAGTGAATTAAGAGCATATTGTTGCCAATATTCATCTTTTGAGCTTCAAGCATTATCTGTGCGTTCTGACTATACGTCTCCCCCCCCCCGGTTCTCTGGGATCACTGCGGCTTTTCTCACGGTCCTGGGTGGTGGCCCAGCAACGGACAGGTCGTACTGTTTTTGTTGTCGCCGCATGCAAGCAGGAGGGTAAACAAATCCAGTTTTAATAAGGGCTTGTAGCTCATAATCCTTGCCCGCCAGCAGGTGAGGGCCAACGGGCGAGACCGCGACGAAGGGACAGCACGAACACACACACACATAATCGCACGCACACACACACACACACACACACAGCAGCTGTCACTTGTTTTCCGAGGCAAGACCGATCCAACAAGAACACCGTGGGTCTTTGGGAGCCGGGCCAAGAGGGAGAGGAAGGGAAAAAGGTGGGAGAGGGAGGGGGAGATATATTAATGCAAATGACAGAAGGTGAGGGGAAAGAAGGCAGGAAGGAAGATGCGAAGGAGTGGGGTTTGTTTTCTCTCTCTCTCTCTCTCTCTCCTATTTAAGTCGACTTGTTTCCCGCCACCATTACATTTTCTAAGCTGATAAATGACACAAAGTTAAGTACTCCACGGTTATTATAACTGAACATGGAGCAAAGTAATAGCACAATATTTTACTGTGCTGAAGCGAAGTGTGTTATAGCTCAACTAATTTACCACTTTGCCGTTTTGTAAACATAATACGTTTGACTAGTGGGACTTGTTCATGGTTACTTTGCCCTTGTGTGCTTTCCAGCGATAAAATTCTTTCAGCGAGGGGGAAAAAAAAAAAAAAAAAATCAATTTCCCCCCTGACTGATTTGGTTACACACAGCACAGACACTGTCTAGCTCGCTGTTGTCTTGTTTTTAGCTTAACAAGTGTACTTTTTTTTTGTTGTTGTTTTGGCTTATTTCGTACAATTCAGAGCAGTTTTCCTGATTAAAAAAGGCTCTGCCCATAGAGGTCACTGCAATCTTTCAGGGTTTAAACGGTTTCCAATATCTCATAATGTCCTCTTTTTCACAGAACCCACCCGGCGACGTTTACATTTTTACATCCTCTTTCCTCGTCCGTGCTTGTCTCTTGTTTTCTCCTCCTTCCTTTGTTAGTGTATTTCCCTCTCAATCTTCTCTCATGTCCTTCATTTCTGCCTTTCTCCATCTGCCTTCTCTTTGTCTGCCTCTCCTCTCCTCCTTCCCTCTCTCTCTCTCTCCCTCTCCTCCATCTCAACCCATTTCTGCTCCTTATGAAGTGTGAAAAATGATCGTCTGCAGGATGAAGTGGACAGAATTCGCCGGCGTAATGGCCTGACAAAATGAATCGTGGCCTTCCTCGCCATCCATCACCACTCTGAGGCAACTGCGGTTAAGATCTGTGAAGGTGCTGGCTTATTGATTACTAGTTGTAACTACAAAGTGTCTGATTCAGTGCTTGTGGCGTGGCGCGTGGAGGGGAGGGATGGGGGGGTGCACAAGTTGGGGAGGGCGGTTGGTGGTGGGTGGAAGAGAATGCAGGCAGCTGTAGCGCTCTCAAAAATCCTCTTTTGATAGATTTTAAATGGTGAAATATTGATTTCTGTCTGGTCCAAGGCCTGGTCCAGCAGGCCGCAGCCATTTGTCGGGAGGTATAATGCCGGACACCCGTTTCTGCTGGCCACCATCAGTCATCGTGACACCAGGAGAAATGAGAGAGGAAGGAAGAAAGGGGGGAAAAGAGAGAGGTAAGGAAAGGAGGGGGGGAGAAATAAATCAGCGGTTCAACCTTTTACCTTCATTCAATTCCAGCTGAATCTCCTATAAGCCTCACACATTGCAGAACAACAAGCTGAATTATCTTAAATATTCTGCATATTGTTTAAAGCACTGACTCATGCTTTTCGGCGGCTACAATAACAGAACAACAACAACGCCGCCCACAAAAAACGCACAATAACGTTGACACCCTCTAAACTTTCCTCATTATCTTGTATTTGGTGAAAGTCGCGGGACCGCGCGGGGGGGAGGGCCGGGGTGCCGTTGTTATGAGGTGGCGGATAATGACCTACTAAGAGAGCAGACCATGAAAAGGTGATTATTCTAATTGCTGTCCACAGAGGCAGCCCAAACGCAGGCAGGTAGCATTAATCTACATTAAAGACATTGGAGACGGTGCACACAGACGCTTTTCTGCTGATTCACACTCATTTAAGGCTGCATGTTGTTGCGCTGATAAGCTTGAATTAATAGTATTTTTAATGCTGAGCTACAGGAAAGAGTTCTGCAGTTAACTCGCTGTGGTCTGAGCTTGAGGCATGCAGAGATGCGTTGCCACTGGAAAAGATCTGGATGGGAAAAAACACCAATTGTTTCACACGACAATTTAACATTTTACTGATCTGAATGCATCACTGTATGAATAGACACCATTGAAGCATGAAAAAAGCACAAATATTGCATCATGGAGGAACTGCACTGAGAAAGTGAATATTTCTGCAACAGAAACAGGGCTGAAAGAAGAAGCATCTGTCCTTGGATTTGTCCCCGATAGTCACTTTGTCTAATCACAAGGCAATCACCCTGTTAATCAACATGAGAATAAATATAAATTACACAATATCTGCAGCCCAAATACACATCAAAACAAATCATATTTGGATTCAGCTTTTTCTTTCTACATTAATCTTACAGGTGCTCTAGTTATTATTGTTTTACTAACAATGGGTCAAATGATTATATGGAATATGAAACATAGTGATAAACATACAGAGAATTATCTAGTTAGATGCTAAACCTGGGCTGAGTGTAACTGCAGAATCTGTGAGCTTGTCATTCTGGTTTTTGGAACCAGAATTCTCAAAAAGGTGTTTCCAGCAGATATGCACAAACTCGGATACCATATGTCAGAATTGCAAAGTAATTTTCCACCGAATAGCAGAGAACATCAGCTCTCTAATGTAGGGAAATTAACAAAATATTATGCCTGCTCATATTGTAATGGTCCACTGACAGACGTATAATACAATGCTTTGCAAATATACACATTTATTGGGGAAAATAAGTAAAACTACTTCAGCTTACGGTACTTCAAGTGCCATATTTATTAGTATGTAACACTTCCAAAGAAAGCTATGAACACGATGGGGTGCCGCTATCATCACGCATTCCTGGTTTTCAGAAGCATCAGGCAGCTGTTTCAGGAAAATGAAAAAAAATCTTAAAACCCAGCGTACGTTACACTACACACTGGGAAAAGTGAGCTGATGAGCACAGTGGAGTATTTAGCAGCTATAAAAAACAGATATTCACAAAGCTTTGTTGGGACTGAATCTTTTGCTGAGACAACTGTGCATTTAGTGTATTTTGCTCAAGACAAACAATGTCTATCAACCAGCTTAAGTAGGGAAATAACATGAGGCCCCGACTGTTAGCAGCCCTGAACAATACTGGTTCTCTCTTAGTTTGGGGTATAATTTGTTTAAGAAATAGAAATTAAACAAGTTGCCTTCAAAATGTTTGCATCAAGTGTTATACATTACAATGATGTTAAACACATGTGATGCATATATTAAATTACTTTGTCATTCGAAAAAACACCACAAATTCACCATTTTAAACGAGTGTCAGGTAGAACTCCAGCAAAGGGTGCATCCATGATGTGCAGCGAGCGGGAAACAGGGGTCAATAGCAGGTTAATTTCATCCTGGTTTGTATGATACCGCTCCAGGCCAAGCTAGAGGTATTATGGGTACTTCTCAGATTTCATTATCCAGGGTTTTTGCTGGCTCAGAAATGGCAATACTGGACTGTATTTATTTTCCTTATAAATTTGACTTAATCTTGGATTAGCTTACAGTACAAAGCAATCAACATTAATTTATTTTATTGCTCTCTGATGCATAAGCGATATATCAGTTTATGTTTCTACCTGTTGATATAGTGAAGTGATCGTCTGAGGAGGGGTCACAACAGCAAATATTAACAGCCGAAATGTTAATAAATGACTGAATCTTAGGGTAAAAAAATAAATAAATCCTTGTTGATCCTACTAAATATATTTCCCCTACCAGTAGGTACAAATACATCTTTTGAAAATATTGAATTTTTCAGATATCAAAAGATAAATGCCTGTTAATTAAGTGTACAGCAAAACTGATTCAATCTAAAATTTTGCTTATTCCAATTCTGCAATTCAATACATCACAATTTGGATTAAACCCCTGCAGAGTGCAATGCAATGTTTTGGTCCTGAGAAAAACTGTAATTAGGTTGAGAGCAGGTGGTGACTGCCACCCACGCACCCTCCACCCGACACAAACACACACACTTGCAGCACAGAGGAAGCTCAGTCCTGGTGGGAGGTCTGAGGTCTGGCCCTCCACATTCCACAGACAAGTGTCTAGCACCTGCTAGGCCTCAGTCAGCCTTTACTGGCCAACAGATTAGGACGGGCGGACACACTCCAAATCCATTTACTTTACAGTCTGTGTATTTGCGTGTGCATGTGTGTGTCTCTGCGAGTTGGACACACCGAGCGAGAAAAGCGAAAAAAAATATTTTCGGAACGAAGCAGTTCTGCAACAAACTGTGAAATTAAGTCACCCAAATTATCGCAGGTTTGTGAGCGGCTCAAGTTTTGTTTATTCACCAACGAAAGAAGAAAGGGCACACAAACAAACATTAAATCACAAAATAACCGAATATTATGCTTCAAATGTCTTGACCTATAAACACAAACGATTCTGCTGTGCCGATGCATTCTGGATCTTGCTATAAAAGACTCACCAAGTCGGGATATCAAAGCGCACATACCCACCCAGCCACCCAGAAACAGTATGTACATATAAATGCACACACACCTTCAGCAGTCCATGTCTGACAGGTGCACATGTCAGTGGTTAGTTCAACCTGGATCAGAGCATTTGGTCTCACTCTGTAGCAGCCAGGCCCCCAGGGTGTGTGTGTGTGTGTGTGTGTGTGTAGGTGTGTGTGTGTGTGTCTGTGTGTGTGTGACCCAAGGGCCCAATGCTCAGTACCCAGACACTACCCATATTGTTTTCTTCAGTGGAGCTAGAAAAAAGGGAGCTGATTTACAGAGCTGTCTGGCACTGGAGCACACGGATGCATGACTGACTCGGCCTAATGGAGTTTTCAGCTTTGGATTTACACTTCTCCGTCTCTTGCAAGGAGCGGAGCCGCACATAAGCACAATCCTGCCGCTGCACGTCTCTGTGGCAGCGACGTTAGCTCCCTGATCTCATCCTGCCACTGCTACCAAGTTTGTTTTCATCGCCAACCCCACTTCAACCCCTTTTCTGTCATGCCAGGTTTGGAGTGTTTCAATCTGCACATTTTTTTTTCTCTATTTCATTTTTTGCAGCCGTAACAAATTACTAAACATGAGAATTAATTCATTCAATCATCTACTTAACAATACCCAATAAGCACTGGTAGCTGTGGTTGACACATTTTTACAGTCATCAGTCAGCACTTAAGATTAGTCAATATCTTGAAATAATGAAACTCCATTTGCACACAGAAACAAATGTGTTAGCTTTACTAACAGCTCCAAAAAGAGGAAATTCACGACACGTTACCAAAAATGTATAAAGGACAAGTCACAACAAGCGATTATGAAGTGTTCAAAAAGCTGAAGATGAGGTTAATTCTGTTCTCTTGCACTCAGAGTGAGAGAACCAGAGCCGATAATGCCGTAAATCCAATATTAACGTGTTAATACTGGATTCCCAGAGCTGATAATGCTGGGAATCCAACATCAACGTGTTAACTGGACCTAAATCGGTTTTGTCTGTGTCGGATTGCTGGACTGCAATCAGGGCAGGGCTGTGTAACTGCGTGCAGCTGCCCCCCAAACATTGACTTCAACAAATTACCCATTTCACAGCTCACAAAGCATTTAGCCTTCAAACTACTATGCGAGCGAAACCAATCCTGTGCTTTTTGGAAGGACATCCACCCAATATTTCTATCAGTGATCTTAATGGAGCC
Source organism: Stegastes partitus (assembly GCF_000690725.1). Classification (NCBI taxonomy): domain Eukaryota; kingdom Metazoa; phylum Chordata; class Actinopteri; family Pomacentridae; genus Stegastes; species Stegastes partitus. Next base: position 196,996 of record NW_007578977.1, on the reverse strand, counting down.
CGTCCTTCAACCAACGTTCTACTTTTAAAACTAGTGACGCTGCAGTCTGTAATATATTTTAATTAATATGTCATTGATGTCAATGGTTCAGTGCATCGAGATTGAACACCTTTGGTTTTTAAACATGATTTGGTCACTCAAGTTTGGAACTTTTGCTTTAGGAACTTGTCACGGACATTTTTCATCATCTTAGGACATGTTCTTTACTAAATGATTAATTGATTATTCAAGTAAATAACAAGGAGATGACGAAGATAATTGAAATATGCTTTACCTGAAGGGTGTTTTGGTTTCAGATTTTGTTTTGTAGGTTTTGCACATTCTAGAACCATTTTGATCAGTACTGACAGGACAATAAATAATTACAATTATTTGTTGATATGAGGGGTAAAATATCTTTCACAATTAAATGAACGGAGTACTACTTTCATTTTCATGTTGTGCTATATTCCTGCTCATGTACAAATATTTGCACTAAAGTAAAACTAAAATGAAAGGTCTTCTTCATCTGAATTCAGAGCATCACCTAAATATAAATTCCACACAAAATGCCTCACTAGCTGAACATATCAAACGACGCTACAAATCACAAACGTTCCTTGAATGCCTCACGTGCATGCTTTGGAGATGCTAGCTATGCATCTCTGCACATAGAAGCTTCTGGTCTCTGCTAAGTTAATGCTGCATAGTAACTTACACAGACCAAAAATTACCAAAAGAAATAAAGCATTTTAATGTCAGATTTGCCCAAGATGAAAACAAGTGAATTTAGAGTGATAGTTGCATTATAAATGTCAACATTCCAGCCAGTTATGACCATTTACTTGCAGGAAGCCAAAGTCATGATCTTGATAACAGTCATAATTATGCAGCCTTTAGTTCTGACTCTTTATTTGGTCAGACGGGCACAAAAAGTAAAAAAGTGGTGGGTTAGCCATCACCAGGCCTAACACAGCTCCTGTGCAGCTAGAGAAAATGTCACCCAGCCATTCAGTGAGTCTGACTCAAGGACCAACTCTTGACTGTGTGAGAGCAAAACCATGAGCGCCAGCTTGGATCCAGACCTTATCATTCCCTCATTTTGCAGGGATTGTCAGGGGACCTTGAAGCATGTATGCCAGAAACTCAGAGTGTAATAGCTCCCATAGTAGAAGCTTTGGTCCAACAACAACTGTTGGCAGGGGCTAATGAATGGTATATAAACTGGAAAACTGATTTCCTTAATCCACTTACATTTCTTTAGATTCTATGGTGCGGTAAGCCTATTAGGCCACAGAGCTGTGGAGAATCATGCAATAAGTGTTGAATGTACCAGCGCTGGGAGACTGAGGAGGAATTGTGGCACGATTGTCGTCTGAAAGCAACACCCTGAAGAATACAGTTTGCAATATTTGATCAAATCATGGTTAATATAAGCTACAAAAAAAAAGAGAAAGAAACCTTGAGAAAGAAACCAAACTGATTTCTTCATCGCCTATATCCACAGCACTAAGCTCAGATTTGTCTCTTGGGTTCCTTCTGCTACATTTATCGAGGAAAAAGGAGACCAAGGGAGACAGAAAAAGAGAGAAGGATCAAGGTCTCTCCCTATAATTACAAAGATAGCACAGTCTCACTCCCTCCCCAGTGTAGCCTCCGAGGCGTCACTCCCCGTCCCTTCATATTGTATAAAGACTGTTCTATCAGCCCAGGAACGGCATCATTGCTTGTAAATTAATTTGGGGTTCCTGTCAGTCGGGCCCTTCTCCTCTCTTATCTGGCAGTGTAATATGGGAAGCTGAGAGGCTCGGGAGATACTGCTGAGAGCGCTGGAGGAGAGGAGGTGAGGGAAGGGGAGGATAGGAGGGAGCGAGGAGGGGAGGAGGAGGGGGGGTGAAAGTGAGTATTAAAGAGAAGAGAGATAGATAGGAGGAAAGAGAGAGGCAGGGTCAAAACAAGAGAAGCGAGTGAGAGAGGCGAATAGGTCCCTGCTGGATGTCAAGAGTGGATTCGAGGAAGGACCTGACTCAGTGATAAGTGAATATGGTCTGGCATCCTATTTTACACACATACACACACACACATACACACTCACAAGCCATTTGTCATCCAGACTGGACTCTACAGCGAGAGGCCTTCACCTATCAGCACTATTTGTCGCCGTGTCACAGCCTGCGGATAAATCTTCTCCCAAGGATCCTTGTTTAAATCCGCCCCCTATTACCAGAGGTCCGGCCCTCTCATGATCACATGAGCTACACACACACACACACACACACATAAATACACACCTCTGACCCCTTCAGTTGTTTGTAATTAACCCCTCACCCACTGTATGTAGCCTCAATTCCCTAATGGCAATAAATAGGCCTGACTACAATCCCATTAGCGGACGGAGTCATGATGGTGAATTAGGAGGGACAGTGACTAACTGCTGGGACGAAACCGAAGCTCCGAGTTCATTCACGTGCGATATGATCATTTTTACTGACACTGTGCACCTTCATTTTCTGAGAGGGTTTATTAGCAGAAATTAATGCTGATTTATCTATCTGTTAACAATATGTTACGGCCGCCGCGATGCCCCGTCGTTGTACGCTCCTTTTAAATACTTCACAGATAATTGTGCATGCGTGTGTGTGTGTGTGTGTGTGTGTGTGTATATGTGTGTGTTCTGTGTTGACGGAGCAGTGTTTGTGACAAGTCATTTGGGTTGGGCTGGAGCCATTTGTGGGTGGTTAAACAAGGAGGAGGCTAGATGAAAATACAAATTAATAGAGTTGTGTTATATCTGAGAGGCTTATATTTTGCTAATTTCAAACAGCCAGTGCTGTTTTTATTTTGTAGCCAATCGGGACTGTAGTTGACAGAGACTCACATAATTTTAATATAACTTTCTAATATTGACAGAAGCACAGATAGAGGAGAATATCGAGGTACTTGAGTATTTTTATTTTTTGCTGCTTTACGTTTCTACTCCACTACAATTCACATGGAGATACTGTTCAGTTAGAATTATTGTACAGCGATAATAGCTTTTTATATCTTGATTTTTATCAGCTATAGATTAAAATACCCATTAAATAAAGTAATTACAATTAGTGCTACCTTGGCAACATTAAAATTCTGCTTTTCGCAGCTGGAAATTTCTATTTAGGGCACTAAGAACAACAATTATCATGAAACCAGTGCATATTTAAAGCCGAGATAAAAGCAGAATTAACCGAAAACTTACAGTACAAATATAATTGTGCCCACACACACACACACAAAGTTCTCCACCGTAACACCCAGTAGGGAAGCTAATCATTTACAGCCTTGACAGTGCACATGATGATACTGTAGGACATCACTTCATTGTACATTATGAGTTAAAAGCCTTTGTTTCAACCAAGAAATATGAGTAATTACATTCATGTTTGTCTGCGTAAACAATAATTATTTCCACTCCGTATTCCACATTAAACAAAGAATATCTTCTTCTTCATGTGGAGAGCCGAGGCTGCCACAGCAATAAAAGCGCCCTGTTTTCCAAGTCCATCATTTTCGAGCATTTACACAAAGCAACAATGAGCACAACAAGCCGGGAATATGCGAACATATTCAGATATTTGGCAGTGCTCCAGAATGGCAAAAAAAAACAAAAAAACAACAGAGGCTATTTCAGCAAATGAACAATAAGACATGCATCATCTATTGTGGTGTGTTCTGCCGCGCTGGAACTGAATCCAAAAAGGAAAAACTGGTTCGTATCCAGATGTATGGAGTGTGAAGGTAGACGTGGCCGCAGTAACAGTCCTGATGGAGAAATCCTGGCCAGTACATTTAAAAAAATAAGACAATCTATTTAAGCGTTTTGTGTTTACTTTTTGTTCATTGTTCTATGTACACAGGATAAACCAGGTCCAAACATTAAAGCAAAATCCAAAAACACTAATTTAAAAACATAATCTGCTGTAGATTCCCCACATCTTTGCCTTTTGTTTTGTTTTTTGTTTGAAAAGAAATTAAATGGCAAACATTTTACAGAATTAATTGTTACATTATTATTTACAGCAGACATTTTTCTTAAAAGGATAAAATAACATTTGTTTTTTTCTATTTCCAAGGCCAGCCAGCTGGAAAGCACAGATGCAGGCCTCTGGATTTCTTGAATTCTAGGTATCTACTGCCACCTGGTGGCTGCGGACAAATATCTGCAACACAGGAAGCAAATGTTCTTCATTTTAAAATGTGTCCTCACATAAAATTTTAAGATACTTGAGTTAGTTAAAAAATAACCTAGCAACTACAGATTATTTTTATGACTTATTACTATTCTAGTTTATCCATTATTCTTCTTAAATAATTACTTTCTCAATAAATCATCTAAAAAAAAAAGCCTTTCACAGTTTGCCAGATCAAGCTGACTATCAGCCCTTTCTCTTATATACAATCCAAAACCCAAATGTTTACAATTATATATAAAAAATAAGAAAGCAACAACTCCTCACAGTGAATGAGTTGGGCCTGTCATGATGGGAAATCTTAGTTGCTGATTAATCGCCGCACAAATAATTTTGATTAACAATTTAATTGCCGTTTTCTGCTCATCTAATGCCTCTGTTACTTTTAGATTAGTTGTATTTGCACCTTTTTGAAGCAAAACTAGCAAATTCGCTCCTCCAGGTTATTGGGCTGTCCGAACCCAAAATCAGAATGTCCCCACAGCAGTGTTTTTGTGTTTACCTTTGTTGATGTAAAGAGATGCTGATCAAAATATTAGACATTAGGTGCCAGTTGGTCCAATTAAACCACAGCAGGACTGGGGGCTAAACAGTGGTAAACAATGCAGAAATGGTGATTAAAACATGACAGTTTTGCTAGTTTCATTCTGGTGTTTTTTGTTTTTTTTTTAAAGTGAACTGAAATACTTTCAACAATCATGCAAATTGAATGCAGTCACCTCAAATAATAGTGATCAAGCAATCATGTAATAATTGTGACAAGTCTAATCAACGTTAGAGAAGTGTTGGCATTTTAGTTTTGTAACCAACAATCACAGCAGCTTGTCAACAAGGATTAATTTCTGAATAATTGTTCCAGTGTTATTAAAAGTCTAGAACAGACTTTGGTAAGATCCAAGCTTACATAATGTAATATTCCTCATTGCAAATCTGCCCCTTTTTAACACAAATTTAAATGTGATGTTGGACCAACATTTGGCTTCTAAACTAGTTGCGGTGTTCTGCTTGTACCTCCCAGTGATAAACTGAGATTGAAGGTGAGCACAGCGAAAGTTTCTCCTTTCAGCACGGAGCTCCAGTTGATGCATGTATAGAGCAACGCTTGCATCTGTCTGGGAGTGTGTGTGTGCATGTGTATGTGCACACTTGTCCACCATTCAGTTAGCGATGCAAGACACAGATTAATCCACTTACATGCAACAGAGAATAAATCACTTGTACATAATTAGCAGGGGCAAAGTTATAACTGACACTTGGTTTCATCTTAATTACAGGAGGGAAATTCGTTCCATTAATTTTGTTGGGTTTGCATGAACACATCTCAACTTAGTTAATCACAGCTGTCATTGTTCTGGTAAATGTTCACAACAGCTTGACAGTCATTTAATTCATTCTTATGGGAACTTCTGATTTTAATAATAACCATGCACTGGTTTGCATGAAATGAAAGTAGCGTTAGAACACCAGGTAGTTGTGGTTTTTGCTTATTTAAGCTTTAAGGTCCAGACTGTAGGATCAGCTGTTCTTGGGAGGGGGGAGGGAGGGCACACATACTAATTCTGAAACTTTCTCTAATTTTAGCAGCAGAGAGGCTCGAAAGCCAGCTCTTCACAAATTATGTAAATAAATAAAGAAATAAGATGATGTATCATTTTACTAACAAAATCTGTTGCAAAACAAATTTAAATATGTGGGACTGCTCCATTGTGGTGTATCTAACAAGCCACAGGGCATTCATTTATGGCAGTAAACTCTGAAACAGATTTATGTGAACATCAAAAGGAAACATCATGACTAAGGACATGGTTGCAAGTAATTTCTCAGCAAAGAAAAATACTACAAAGCTTGTCCTCAAGCTGGCACAGACTGGTACTGAATAACAATAACGCATTCACAGTATTTAAGGTCGAAGTTAACATCAAAAATTAACCTTGCGTGTGTGAAATACATGACTGCAGTGTCCTCAACTGGGATACTCCAGGGAGGCCACCAATTCACAATGAGTTTTTTTGTTTGTCCGAAAATTCTAATTAACACAAATCAATGTAGACACCATTGATGATGATAAACTAACCACGAATGCTTGTCCAACCTACACTACATCACAATGAAACATACTGGCCAGCGAACTGTGCTATTATCCAAAATGTTCAGACATTCTTGTGAGTCACAATAAATAGATTTTTATTGTTATTATTATTTAAACAGAACTTTCTTTTGTCTCAAATGAAAGAAAGACATGAATGCAGTTTCCACTCATTGTGCAGCATATTTAGCCAACTTGACGGAAGAAAGATCAACTCATCCAACTACACACTGATAGTACACATAGAAGCATGTATGAAACAAGACCACTCATCCACTTCTGAAATTCTTTCAGGTAGACTTATGACAATTAATAGGAAATGTAATGAAAAGAATTTTGCAGCAATGTATTTTTAAAAAAATACAGGTCAAGCATGGATGTGATCGTCTGCCTACCAACCTTCATCTGCCCTGGGAGAGACAATCTATCATTAGGGTCAGACCTCTCAATAAGAAGTTACACATTGCATTGTTAGTTATTCTTCATGTTAATATAGTCCTGGTTTAACATACAACACAATTTGATATAATGTATTTAGTAGGGGTTCGTGTTCCATCTCAGCTAAGGGAACGTTGGCCTGAAGGCTCCTGACTGTTATATTTGTATGAGGAATAGACCTATCATTGGTCTGGCCGATATTTGGCATATCAACCAATTATCACTAAACTAAATGCACTACTTAGGGTCTGATGCAACTGGATCTCTGTCTGTAGTCACTGTGGGGTCTTTCTCGCACAGACACAACTCAAAATCTGAACAAGAAACACGAACCTTTCCCTCAAACCATGAAATTTATTGGTTTCACAGTGGTTAAGGTTACACTGGCGGGTGGGCTAGGAGCAGTGGCGGCTGGTGAAAATTTTTGGTGGGGGGGGGGCGCAGTCTGCAAATGACCTTTTATTTAAAATCAGAAATTAGAATATGAGTAACATCAGGCACAACCATTTACAGGAATGCAAATTGTCTACTTTTGGAGGATATTCTAATCATAATATAACTTAATCAAGAATTACCAGAACTAAATTTCAAAATCATTCATCAAACTTTCAGCAATATTTACAGGATCTGTAAAAACACACAACATAAATAATGGGGAAACAAACACTATTCAGTGCTCCAGACTGACTTTTTCTCTGGTAGTACCAGTACGACCCACTTCCTCATTCTGTTGCACCTCCCACCTGCTCAAAGGTAAAACATAAACATTTTCTTATCGATAGACGCCACGATTTACTGATGTTCCCTAAACGCCCCACACAGCAGGCTGTGCTAGCGGCTGTTTGGTGGCTGTGGTGTGCCCTGACCGGTGTGCGACCAAAAATGACTTTAAAAAAATAATAAACTGGGGCGTTGTCACGACAGATTTGTGCGAGGTTGAACCCAGTTACATGAATTCTACACGTGCTCTTGTCTACGAGCCGTCTTTTCTCAACTGACAGCAGCCCAATGCATTAGTCACAACAGTGGCTGTCATTTAGTAGAAGAGGGGAAAGGCCGTGTGACGGTGTCAGAAAGCGCAGTCGTAAGAACGTCGAAGGACAGTTTTGATATCCAACCACAGAAGACAAAAGCAAATAAAAACAAAATTAACTGGCTTACAGCAAAAGTGGGAGGGTCCAGCAAGCACCGTGAGAAAGCCTGCAGCTGCCAATCAGAGCCCGGGCCGAGGTCACATGAACACAAAAAGTTTTTTCGAGCTACATACACACTCATGTGGCCGGCGTCCCGCATCCAGGAAGTTTTCATGATTTTTGACTTATCTAAAATGTCACTTTTTTTCCCTCTTAAATCCAAAGTCCCTGAGATCGAGCTGTCCGTGTCGCTTGGCCATGGTGCTAAAATCGTAATGAAAAGGAAAAAAGAAACGCTGTCTCCACAGACTGTTTAAAACGAAGGACGTAGCTACCGGTTTCTGAACTGAGAACATGAAGCCAGGGTTTTGCTACTTCCTGGTTGACATCTTGGATTTTTGGAGCCAGTGACGCAAAAATAGTCGGAAGGGGGGCGGAGCCATAGGAGCAGCGATTGGTCAGACGGATTGAGAGGCGGGCCCTCTCTGCCCGCCCACATTTAACGCTTTCTGCTCGCTTCATCTGAATCGTCGCTGCCGACTGTCAATCAAGGCAGCCACGCCCCTTGCCCCCGCAAAATTTTGACGATTTTTTAAAATTCAGTATTGATTTACTTTGAGATTGGCCACCTGATCTCTGAATTTGACATGAAAACTAATAAGAAAAAAATCCTGAGCTGTAGAAATTGTGGTATTTCGTGATCTGTGATCACTTCTTTTCCAATTCAAGCCTATGGGAGCCAGGGCTTTTTGGAGCCAGCAGCTAGAGGACGGAGTGATATTGCAGGTTTTTGACACTTCCGGGTTGGCTTCATTTTTCAGGACCTGTTGCTATGTCCATCTTTTATACAGTCTATGGCTGTGTCACATTCACAGTTGCCTGCTCTCCCTCAGTGTGGGATTGTCAACAGAGCTGATGAAGCGCAACTTGATGGCCGAACAGTCCGTTTGAACGCATCTCCCTAAATATTGGAATAGTGGTTATATTTCCATTGTCAGAAATTCAGAATAGTTGTAATATTTCCACATTTATTGGTCAAAATGGCTGGGGATGGGATGGGAAGGGGGGATGACCGTTTGCGAGGGGGGATTATTTTTACCATTTTTGTTTCAGGGGGGATGCCATCCCCCATCATCCCCCCCTCAACTCGAGCACTGGTTGTACCTCTGCTAAACTGTAAATGGATGCATTTTTGGAAAAGAAACTGTGAAGTCAACTGTGAATCCAGCATGTCAGCAACACAGCAAAATTGATAACATTATTTCTATACATATTGTCCCTGTGTTGGTTTCTGTGTGAAATTTGCTGTGTTCTTTTTGATAATATAGACATTATATACTGTACTGAAGCTGTTGTGTTGTTGCTGTGGATAATATCTTTATTGTTTTTTCTAAGCTGTGCTGGAACGACTCATTACCTTTAGTGATTAACTAAATTACTGTTAGTCTTGTTGGCGTTACCGTGTATGTTAGGTATATACAGACTAGAGATCGACCGATATGGGTGTTTTCAGGGCCTTTACGGATTATTGGTCATCAAGAAAGAACAACAACCGATATTTTAACCTGGCATGAATTAAATGTTATTCTTTTAACAGCATTTGATAGCAAGGAACCTGTCATTAATAACTGGGCCTTTTCATTATCAAGACATCAGAACATCACAGGATGCTATGACCATTTGATTGATCATTGAGATTGAACAGTTTGTCTCTTGCAGTTCTGTCTGTTGTTCTTCTCTGTTTTCATATTCTTTCTTTGTGCTGTCACTTGTATTGCCCACTAAGGTCCATATTGTAAAGCATAATGTGCTGCTGTTTTCCTGACAATGTTTCAGGGTAATCTGTACCTGCCTCCTAACCAGTGGCAGATGGTTAATACAGGGCGGAATTCATTAAGTGTGCAATACCTCTTCCAACCACACACACCGTGCTACGCTTACCAGCCGTTACAACCCAGAGGGGCGCTGTTTCACCCATTTCACATCTCTGTACACTGCAATGCAATCCATTTGGCATTCCTGTGATCATTATAACCTACTCTTTCTTAATTATTCAAATCCCTCAATGAAAGTTTAATTTTTGCTACTCTATATACATGGACTTTAATTTCGTTTGAACACTCTGTAAGACATATTAGGTATCAAACAATTAAATTTTGCATTCATGTGATTACTTGCGCAACAATTTTGTACATTTTCTGCATCATTTTATGATTGAAATGTCTTTATTTGTGTTATATAAAACCCAAAATTCAGGCACAATGTCCTTTTCTTCTTTCATGTTTTTATTATAGAGGACAAATGCACTTGCTGAAGGGGACATTTTTTCTGCATCCCCCCTGAAATCTACAGCTATGCCCAAAAGATAGATTATTTTAATGTGGTAGCATTATGGCAAAAAAATGTCTCAAAATGCACCATTCAGCTGGGTAACTGCAATATCCTCAGCACGCAGAGATCACCTTTGTAAAACCCAAGTGTTTTGGGCTAACAAGACCAGGCTCCTATCAAAATGATTGGGGGAGAAAACCTTGACTGCAATTTCAGTGGTCACCAAGACATGAAAACTGCATGAATAAAATCACCAGTCAAACCTGATAAAAGCTGCTTCTGTTGACTTTGTCCCAAAATGAGGTTAAAAAGATTCTACGTCTACAACACAAGCACATAGTTTCATGACACTACACTTGAATCAGTGCAAAAAACACAATTTGCTTAATGATTTCCTGTTTGGTCTATTAAAGCTTTTTTGTTTGTTTGTTTTATTAATTGATTAAATAACTTTCACAATATCAAATTTAAATAAAATGTCCCCGGAAATAAATAAATGTGGCATTATGAAATAACTAAATCTGACATAATGCAGTAAAAACCCCCTGAAATAAAGAACTGTCACGTTATGAAAAAAAAGTGTCATGAAATATATAAATGTGTCAGTGAAAAATAAAAGTTATAATTATGTATATATTTATTGTCGAATTTATTTATGTCAGGATTTATTTCTTAACCATATTTGTTTATTTCATAGGAATATTCATTCATTTATGTTTTTGTTTAATATTGAATATTGAATAAAACGGCATTCTACATCCCAGACTCTTTGGTTAATATGGTAACGTATTTATAGTATTTACTGCAGTATAATTTACAGTGCTTTGCGTGATTTCCACTTGTGTTGCGCTTGTCAATCTTTTGTGCTTTTATTTTGAAGGTCATACCAGGGAGTTTATTTTGACAGGCTCGCTGTGAGCCAATCACAGCGCAGAACAGTCTTTCCCACAGCCACGCGACAGCTCTCCTGTTTGATTACAGACGTCGGAGGAGTTTCGAGTCGTCGCTTCTTTCTGCGGTTTACATTGAAGTAAGGAATAAATGCGACTTTACTTTGTATTTCGTGTCGCTTGTTCCGCCGTGTTTATATATTCTGCTTGTTTTTGTTAGCTTCAGCTCACTGAAGTCGAGTTGAGCCGGTTTAAATGGTAGCTAAGCTAACGGTACCGTTATCTAACATTAGCAGCAGAGGGAGGAGAGATGAAGAGGAGAGTTACGCCGACACTTACTTTACCTGCCAATCTGTAAATGAGGTTATCTTTGCGTTGCACATGAACAGATAACAACGAGCTAATTATCAATCATCTGGAGGCTGTTTGAACAATCATATCGATCATAAACAAGTAAAGAACCTCACATTAACTATGGTTTTAGACACATTTAATACACTTTTTCCAATTCTGAATGCACAGCAGCTATAGCAGAATCTGTACCAGCTGTGGGAATTGGCTCATTGTTCATTCATTGAAAGCAGAATCGATGATCCGTGTAGATAGAAAACCTCAACACTTCTTATTTTAATTGTGTCCTAAGAAATGGCCACAATAAAGGCATCACAATACAGTGCAAGGCCTGAATTAATATCTACCTTCTTATATTTAGTTACTGAGCTTGTCTGAGTAGTCACTAACTCAGTTGGATTAACACATATGCATGTTATTTTGTCTATTTTAAGCAACAGTTTCCTTTCCCAGTTTAACTTTATACTACTAGTATCTATTGCAAGTCTACTACATGGTATTATGCAGTAATTGTACTGTTCAAGGTTGGTGTTTCGGATCTTCCAGATTAACCTGACTGTCCCCTCTAAGCTGAAGGGTGGTCTGGAATATAAATGAAGGAGTCTATACTTAGACCAAGTCAGCAGCAGGCTGTACGGAGCTAATCTGAGATAGGTGTGGGGGTTAGGCAAGACTTAAGGTATGTTTATTTTTACAGTTTCAAGCTAATAAATACATGGCCTGTACTTTTAAACTTCTGAACTACATTGGAGACGGTGGAGCAAAACAGAAATGATCAGACATAGAAACGCAGTGTATAGCATGTCTATAGAAGTGAGGAAGGTACACACTGTTCTGTACATAGGGGTAGCATCTAGAATGACACCCTTATGCATTAGAATCAGTTTGCCCTTGACCACACAAATGTGCTTCGTAATAGTAATTCAACCTATCTGTTGTGTGCCAAGGTTGTGGACGCACAGAGTATTTTATTTTAATGATCTGTGCCTTTTTTTATAGGAGGTTTTACGATGCTGAGAGGTGCACTAAAAACTGTTGGGAGCAGATCCCAGTGCGGTGTGGAGCAACTGATCTCTGCGCTACGCGGAGTCAGCTCATCCTCACAACAGTTATCTGGTTCTGGGAGAACTCATGCTTCATCCTGCACTGATGGGGACCCCCCCAAAATCCTCATCACAGGTGGGTTTTTTCACTGATTAGCATTTATTCTCTGTATTTGTTTCCTTATTGTATAATTTTGGTCAGAAACTCTTACAATGACACTTCATCTCAGTTGTTTCCTCCTTTATCTTTGTAGGAGGGCTGGGACAGTTAGGGGTGGGGCTTGCCTCGTTGTTGAGGTAAGGAGCTTGCATAACTTCTTATTTCAAGTCTTTACCTGTGTTTTTTTTTCATTTGTGTTCAGTTGCAAATTATAGCACAGTACAGCTGCAAGAAGAACCCAGAAACAGGAGAAGGTGACACCTGCTGGGCAAAAATGATATAACCTGGGATATGTAAACAGCTCATGTGGCTGTGAAAACAGATACAACAGGTCGCACAATCTTATATCATGGACCATCTGGCCTTTCTCGTGTTTTGCTACATGCAGGATGGCGGGGTCGCTGTTGAATTCAATTCAGTTCAATTCAATTTTATTTGTATAGCGCATATTTACAACAACAAGTCATCTCATAGCGCTTAACAAAGGCAGAAACACCCAAAAATCCAAAACATTTGGATTCCCTATAAGCTACAGCAGTCTGCAACAGTGGGAAGGAACCAAAAACCCCCACGGGGGAAAAAAAAACCTCCGACAGAACCAGGCTCAGGGAGGGACGGCCATCTGCCTTGACCGGTTGGGTGGATGTGGGATGAATTATACAATTTAGTGTATGGTTAAACAAGTTATTAGAAGTTATTGTCCTTTTGTTGAAGTGGTCCTGTATGTCATTCAGCTGCTTCTCCAGTAAATAACTCATCCTGCAGATGGACTTCTCCATCTTGGGCTGCAACTAGAGCTCTTGTTGGGCTCTCCAAGAGATCCGCTGCGAGCTGCAGGGCTACTCCAACCAGAACCTGAAGCAGGTGAAGAACCAGTTTAATTGTCTAACCTCATTGAGGCCACAGAGCAAAACAAGGGTAGTGTAAAGTCCACCCAAGATGAAATAGCCTTCTTGCTGCACTCCAAGATGATGGAGTTCATCCACAGAACAAGAGACTTGGCGTAAAGGCTGCTGAATGACATGGAGGACCACCACAACAACAACCTGGCCAGTCTGTCAGGACAAAAACATGAGATGAGACAGGATAGGGCTAACTAGTTAGTGATGAAGAAAGTCATTTTCTTTTATTTTGATGGTCAAAGACCCCTGAATTCATTCCTTGTTGCCTTGTGTTTTCCCATCACCCTTTGTCATGTGTTTTCCCACCTCCTGCCAAAGACCCCCGATTCCACCCCCTGTTGTTCATTGTCCCCTTACCTCCTGCCATTTGATTAGCAAATGTATGCTATCAGAACCCCGACTCCACCACCCGTCTGGTCACCAGACTCCCATTTCATCACCTGTGATTCATTGTCCCCCCTTACCTCCGGTCATTTGATTAGCAACTGTATGTTAATTTACCTCTATTCACCTCTGTGTTTACATACAGGCCCCCCCTACCCTCTTACTTACCCTATGAATGTGTGACTCTGCAGATGTTGAGGGTCGGTCCACCTTCACAGACTCATGCTCTGTGTTGGTGAGCCCATCGTATACCGGAATACTAATAAACACCCACTACAGCAAACTTCACATGAGGACTATGAGTAAAATTTCTTCAACATTAGGTTGGACGGATCGTTGAAAAGAAGCAGCAGAGAAATGAATCAGAAAGGCAAACATTTACCCAGCTAGTCATGTAATCACAAGTTTACCTGAATCTGTAGGTAGACTTGTGATTCATGTCGTGGATTGTGAGTCTACCTCAAAAGACCTGAACAGTTAAGTCTTGTGTTTAAGGTTAATCAAACCGTTTTGCCCCCCAGGCTGACTGCACTCATCACATATGTACTGTAGACATGTTTGCTGATTACAGATCCCAGAACTGACCGTGCTGATGTTTCACCCTCAGGAGGCGATTTGGAAAAAACAATGTGATCCTGTCTGACATCCGGAAACCACCCAACCATATCTACCACAGTGGTGTGTACTTTTTTTTTAACCAGCTTTTGTGCAAAATTAATGTTGTGTACACGTAAATAAAACACTTGACAGATGTTCACCCACATCAGAAAGAGAGAAATAATCAGAGGAGGCTGAGATACCAATTTCTTCTTCATCATCAGCAGTCTCTAAAGACCAGAACACATTGAAACCTTAAGACATGTCTTTGTATTGAAGTACATCCCCTCCCTTTTGTCGTAAATCTAGGGTTCGCTTTACTCTTTAGAGTTTTATTCTCATATGAGCCAAGTAAATGCAAAACATATGACCGTTAAACTAGGCTCTCAGGGTACAAGTTTCCACAGTTGAGTGGGTCGACTCTGTTCAAATACTTTATTGTGTACATGTGTCCTCTACAGGTCCATTTATCTTCTCAGACATCCTGGACTCTAAGAACCTCAGGGAGCTCATAGTCAACAACAACATCAGCTGGCTGGTTCACTACTCGGCCGTGTTGTCGGCTGTGGGGGAGAACAACGTCGCACTGGCTAAAGAGGTCAACATCACAGGTACACGCTTTTTTAGAGCTGTGAATCCGTTGAACGCTTGTTAGCAGATTCTAAACGGATCAGCCTTTAGAGTCATATTAACACACTTAAGCACAGCCTCTCTCTCTTTATAGGTCTCCATAACATATTAGACATAGCAACCGAACATGGTCTGCGTGTGTTTGTCCCCAGCACAATCGGTGCCTTTGGTCCGTCCTCGCCCAGGGACCCCACCCCTGATCTGTGTGTGCAGAGACCACGCACCATCTACGGTGTGTCCAAGGTTCACGCAGAGCTGATGGGTGAGGTGAGACACACGCTGTATATTCACACAGACAGAATTTCAGCTTTAAAACTACCAAGCTGTGTTTCTTTCCCCGTGTTTTTAACCATTTTAACTGAAGTCCAAATAAGGAGCATTGTGAGTGTTTACCTGTCTCCCTTTCTCAGTACTACCACTACAGGTATGGGCTGGATTTCCGCTGCCTCAGGTATCCAGGCATCATCTCAGCTGACTCCCAGCCTGGAGGAGGAACCACAGGTTGGAAACAGCACATTTACAGGGCATCTCCACCTAAGCCTGTTTGGTAGACCCATGGCGAATGTCATTTCCTCCAAACATTGTTATTTGTCTTGATATTGTGGGGATGTTGTCAGGAAAAATTGCTCTAGTGGACACCCCCCTTGGATTGGATTTGCTTTTTTACATGACACCAAACCTTTACCTTGATTGTCTTTGCTCGATATCTTCCCTGCTGCCTGGCTTTGCTGACCTGTTTCTCCATTTCCCAGACTATGCCGTCCAGATTTTCCATGCAGCTGTGAAGAGTGGTCACTTCGAATGCAACCTGCGCAGTGACACACAGCTTCCTATGATGTACATTGGTAGGCCAGACTTCATTTTATGGCTGAGTTGGCATCATTTCAACACCACTCTTTATATCTTTCTCTCATCTTTACCTGTGTTCCCCCTCTCCTGTCCAGACGACTGTGTCAGGGCTACTCTGGAGTTCCTGGAGGCTCCGGCAGACACACTCGTCAGCCGCACCTACAACATCAACGCCATGAGCTTCACACCGCAGGACCTGACCCAGGAGATCCAGAAAGTCCTGCCTGACCTCAGGGTCACCTACAACGTAGATCCTGTCCGACAGGCTATAGGTGATATTACTGTGTGAACGAATGGAAGGAGCGTTGAACACACTGTAAAGAACATCATAACTAAAAGTCTCTTGTGGGTCGTTTCAGCGGACGGCTGGCCAATGGCGTTGGAGGACAGCGCGGCAAGGCGGGACTGGGGCTGGAAGCACGAGTACGACCTCCCAGAGCTGGTGCAGACCATGCTGACTCACATCACTCCAGGCAACCAGGTGGCACAAGCCAACTGAGCCTTTTGCAGGATTTCTGTAGCAACTCCATCCAGAGCTTTACTTGAAAGTGAATGTTACATTGAGCATTTTAGAGCCTTCACCATCACACTCACACATAAGTCCTAAATAAACACCAACGGGTTGATTTGACAACATCATTGAGCTATAAACTTCAGTATCTGAGGCAAAAACATTCCAGATCACTCCATGTCACATATCTGATTAGATTTGTGGCTTTGCATTCATCTCCATTTCTCACCATCCGTCCTCCTCCCTGTTTTAACTCCAGCTTGTGTGCTTCATGTGCTGCAGTCACTATAGCAACTTACTGAACATCAAGAGTTCTCTTTCTGAATGTATTATATGTATGCATATTGTGTGTTTTAAGTATGTTACCAGCCTGTTGTATGCCTTAAGTGGCACTTTTGCCATCCTCAAAAGCAGTGGGCTTTCATCAAAGCTGCACTCTAACTGAATATGTACTGTAATCAAAACAAACAGGCTTTACCGCTGCTACTGTTACTGCAGAAACTGGTAACCGTAGATAGAAGCACTGCAGGGATAGTTTTTACAGGTTGCTGCTTCACTTGACTTATGTGACTTTTTCAGAAAAGGAAAGCGAGCAGAGCTGCTGGAGGAGCTGCTTGACCTTTCCACTGGGTGTTGTTTTATTTATATTAAATTATTTCTAATGTCCATTTGGAAACCGCAGTCTCGGTTCTAAATGTTTGAGTGTTGAATCAGTTGATGATTAGCAGTTTTTTTGACTGCTAAAGAAGGATATCTGCTGTTATGTAGGTGTGTCGAATGACTTAAAGGGATATTGTATTTTAAATGTTTATTTTTAATGTAGCTTTTTTGTCAAAACTGGAGGATATTTGAAAAATAAATCCTTGAATGAAAGCAGTTCCTTTGACTTTTGTAACCACTGATTATACGTGCATGATCACAAAACTTAACATTGCTGTCTTGCTTTAAATTTCAAGCATTAGATGTCAACTCACCCAGTACAAAATGCATCCAAGGTGGCTAAACATTTGACGAACTTGAGCATCCAAACGCAACAAACGTGTGCGTCCATTTAGCTTTATTCTCTGAGGTCACACAGCATTTCCAGTGTCTTTTACTCTTGTTTTATGCTTTGCTTTTGCTGGTGTGTCTGGACGTCGGCTGGTGTGACCTGTGTTGTGGTGCCTCCCAGTGGCCAAAGCTGCGTGCTGCACTTTGAGCTGCAGGATCTCACCGAGCAGGGTGACCTCTTGGTTCAAACTTGCCTCTATCTGCTCTTTTGTGGTCCTCAGTGTTGCATGAACCACCTCCAAAATGCTCTGTGCACACAGGCACAAACAATGTCAGGATCCCAAATGCTTCCACTGGTTTCAGTTTAAATCTGTCTGTGAGTCCTACCTGTTTGTCCAGATGCTCATCTTCTGGCATGCCGGCCTTGCTGAGAGTGAACCATGATCCCTCTCGGAGACTTCTCAGCTCTTCTTCTTTCTGTTGCAGTTCTGAAGTGACTTTAGCTAGATCCTGCTGAGCCTCCCCCTCATGCAGGTCTGTGCCCTGCAGCATAAGGACAGTGGACTAATCAGCAGGGGCCACTTAAGGAAGATAAGACAAATGAGGAGATGCATTAAAACCATTGTAACACTAGCAGATAATGATCTGCATTAAATAACCCACTGGACAGCTCCTTTGTTGGCAAATTAAGCCACAAGACACATTTTTCTGTTGATGTAAATTCCCTGTGGTGATCATTAGGTGATCAAGAGTCTACAATCGTGCTGTAGTGAGTCTGTGAGGATACAAAATGCTAACATCAGCACACGAACATGTTGATGTTCAGCAGGTATGTTTATAATGCTCCCTGTCTCTGACATTTTAGCATGCTCCTATTTAAACTCAAAGCGCAGCTGAAAATACTGTGATCACCTAAGTTGAGAGAATTTAACCTGTATTTTACAACACCAGTGTGATAGATAGATAGATGATGTCAGCCACTGCTTAAAGGTTTTCTCTCACCTGTACTAGAGGACAGGGCGTTGGTGGCAGCTGCACCTCCAGGTGTAGCTGAACGATGGACACGTCAGCAGCTCCATCCACCACCGCCTGGAAAAGCCTCTGCCGGGTAAAGCAGGTGTCTGTGAGGTACTGGGTGAGCTCGTGTCGGTGCACAGGAGTAAGGTTTGGTAAACGCTCACACAGCACATCTCTCAGCATGGACAGCAGTTTGTTTCCATTGAGATCTGATGGATGGAAGAAAGTCCAGAGTCCCCAGGAGATGTTTATTAAACTTACAACCCAGCAAAATAAGATGAAGTTTGTGTTCTGTGGCTGTCAAAATGGACATAACTCCAAAACTAAAATAGTTTCCAAGCCCTAGTGTGATAGACTTGTGTTATTAATAGTGCATGAAGAACGTTTTCATAAGCTACGTGGGGAATGAGTCACTGCAGATGACTCATTCCAATTTGGGGTAGAAAAAGAACATCTGTTTTAGGTGAATGACAATGACAGCCATTCATGTGAAATTTGTGCATTTCTGTTATGGAAAAATGCCCTAAAAAACAACAGAGAGAATCTGTTGCAGCTTTATATCACAGGGAATTCACTACAATGAAATTAAAAACACATAACAACAGTTGAATCCTTTGCTGCTCTTTGCCAGTTATCAGAACAAACAGTGCTACAGTGCACTGTGTCACCTGTGAGCCCTCTGTAAAGCACACTGCTGTTTGCTCTGACCATCCAGCTGTGGAAACATGTCTTTAGCAGTCACAGCTGCCCGGATCACGTTGGACCAGGAGAATCCACGGTCTGCAGCGAACGTAGCGACGTCATATACAAACTCCTGATGGAAGCCCCGCCGTTCGTCAGAGAACTCAGGCCAGGAGAAGTGACAGCTGAGCATCTGCACGCCAGCATCTCTCTAAAATAAAGAGTTATACAGCAGCAACAATATGTCATGTACAAAGAAGTAGCAATTTGCATTTAAAAAAAAAGCTTATTAGATTAAGTCCTGTATTCCAAAGTACTCACCAACACTGTTTTATTGTTAAATTACTGAAGCATTAATAAATAAGCAACATTTTAAAAGCAAAGCTTTAACTCTTCAATCCCATAATTCAGCTGTTAACCTTGTGTACTGCTGGCGTTGCATGATTCATTCATTCTTTTCACACATTATTTTTGCTGATACTGTACAAGTGCGTCATTATAGCTGCTTCTTGTGTTTGGTGTTAAGAGTATTTAGCTCCCTTTATTTTTGTTCTCTCATGTATTGTGCTATATATAGTAGATGCTCATGAAGTATGGAGGATGAAAAATGACTTAAATGTGTTTAAATTAATACATAAATATTTCTATAAATAAATAAATACATTTTGAATTTATTTCTATATTTCCACACATCAGCTTTCATTTGGGCTATTTCTCTAGTTCTACATTTATGTATTTGTTTAGATATTTCTACATTAATTCAAAAAATAATTTATTTGTTTCTACATTTATTATGCACCTCTACATTTACTTATTTCTACATTTATGCAGTTAATTACATTTACTGATTTATTTCTACAGTTTTTGTGTCTACACTCATTGATGCTTTTTTTTTTTTTTTTTTTACATGTATTTGTTTCTGCATTGTTTGATATACTTAATATACTTATACATTCAAGTATTTTTAAAAAATGTTTCCACACTGGGGCTGCAAGGTGGTGCAGTTGGTTAGCACTGTTGTCTTGCAGCAAGAAGGTCGTCAGTTTGCGCCCCAGTAGGGGCACCGGGATCTTTCTGTGTGGAGTTTGCATGTTCTCCCCGTGCAGCGTGGGTTCTCTCCGGGTTCTCCAGCCTCCTCCCACAGGACCAAAAACATGTTGAGGTTAATTGGTGATTCTAAATTGTGAGGATTAAGCGGTGTATAGATAATGGATGGATGGATGTTTCCACACATACTGATGTATTTTTATATTTTTTTTGTTTCTAAATTTAATGTCTTATTTATACCCCTATTTGTCTGTATAATATGTTTGCATTTAGTTTATTTCTGCACGTGTTTATGTATTTATTTTTTACATACATTAACTTATTTATTTACATATTTCCAAGTGTATTTATACTCATTTCCTGTCCTCCATAACAGTATATATGACATTGTGGTTTTCTTACATATGTGAACTATACATTATTTGCTTTGAGGTTGTTTGTTGTTATTATTTGTTATTTTTGCTTGTTTCTACTGCTGTGACACTTAAATTTCTCGACATGGAACCAGTAAAGGTCAATTCTGTGCCACAGCTTTGTAGTTTATATTCATTCATGACCAGTAAAGGAAAGTTAAAGGTTTTTCTCTGTATAAGCTAGCATAAAATGGTTCATATTTAGCATTATGTTCTAGCAGCCGTATGGACTTACTACACTGATCTTTTTTGAGCTAACATAATTGAAATTACACAGATTTAGTTTTTAATCTTTCAGTCCCCCAAAAACAAATCAGACAGTTTTGTGTGCCAAGACGAAATAGGATGCGCTTAATCCACAACACAGTGGAGGACTTAGCTTCGTGCTAACACTCTTTTCCTGCTCGGTTACTTCACTTTTTGGTCGATTACATGTATCTCTGCACCCTATTATAAATCGACTTTGTGTTTGTATCACTTAAATCAAAGCTCTGGGTGCTAACTCGATGCCTGCCTACCTGGAGTCTTGATATCTGTGTCATTTCACTCTCTGTGAGGGAATCCATCCTGGATAAACGACACACGGGCACTTGGTTGCTATTGGAGACGGACGCAGGCGAGTAGGCGGGGCGTGGGTCCCTTTCGACGCGATGACGTATATTTACGTGCGACGTCAAGCGGCTGTTGGAATGAGGATGCAGAGTTCACATTAATCACTGCCAAAATATCAGAATCATATGATGTATTTATATTAGAATATAATAACTATCAGTAACATATTACAGACCTGCAGCTGTTCGCCTGAAGAGTTCAGCTGACACCTGTTGTTCATGGTGGCTGCTTAAATGAACAGTTTATTATTATGGGATGTTTGTAGGCTGAGGGACAGAAGGAGCAGCAAGTCTCTGTTACTGTTGGTGTTGTCAGTGAGTTTGTAACTGATCGTGTAACAGGGCTTATCAGTCCGGGTCCACAGATGGCTCAGGCAGCTTTAATCCTCTTTAGAAAGAATCCCACCCCTCTTCTCTCTTTTCTCCCCCCTCTCTTCTTCTTTTTTCTGCCTCTTCCTTTTGATTTCCACTGTATAAAGCCAAGGAAAGAGAAAACAGGGGTCCCTAGGGAATGTTCCTCGAAGGATCTCTATATTTATTTGTGTGTCATTAGAAGGGAGTAGACCCCGCTACTGAGCCAAGAAAGTGACAGTTGACAAACCGTATCCTGTGATGTGGCATAATTAATCACTAAGGTGTCACAGGCTTTTTGAAAAATCATTCAGTCACGTCATTAAACTTCATTTTATTTGAGTATATAAAGGCCTCAGCAGATGTGAGCTGTCACATAAGATGAAAGGTTTACAGGATTACACATGTGCATTAGACTCTATTAAAATCAGTTAGAAAAACTGTTAGAAACGTGGTTCTGGTGAATATCGTGCACACAGTTTAAAAAAAAAAAAAAAAAAGCCTACTGAAAAGCTAAGCCAGGGCACCAAAGAAGACACACTTAAAAAAAAATGTACTGTAACTTTCAACAACTGTTCAAATGGTAAAAACAAAAACAAAAAAAGCAAATATCTTGCAGATTTGAATAGAATAAAACACTGGAACGTTACAGTCACACATTGTGAAAGAACCAATTGCTATTTTAAAACTACAAATGTGCACATTTTTACAGTTTACTGTCAACATGGAAAATAATACTTTTTCTGTGATTTTACTAGATTTTGTTTTTAGTTTAACAAATCAGGGAAGCTCTTTAGGATAACAGTCAAAAAATTATTTACCATTTTAAACACATTTTTCTTGGCAATAATGGCAAGTATCTGTAAAATTATATGTATATATATATATGAAGACAGATGTCTATAAGAACAAATTACTATTAAAACAATGTCATGCTACACTCAAACACTGTAACAGAACAAACTACTGTTTTTTAAAATCCATATTCTGTGGGCATTAATTATGTATTAATTATGCATTAATTAACAATTAATACATAAATTAATACATTTTCTCTGGGATATTTCTGGATAGTATCCGTGACTTAACAATAAAGGGGACATCTTTAAAATAACAGTAAATCGTTTTTTGTTTGTTTGTTTGTTTGTTTTTAAAATTAAAAATAAAAAGGTTAAAAACTAACCAACTAACGAACTAACTAAATATATATATATAAATAAAGTTAGTCTGCTTTATAGAAAGTTAATTTATGCTTAGTGAGCAACTTATAACTAAGCAAAGAGTGCTTCAGGGCTTTGACAGCTGAATGTAAGGAAAGTATGTTGTCATGTTTTCTTTAACGTCTGTGAATTTGGAAATTTATCCTGCAAATCATGTCTTACTGTTTATTTTTTTCAAAACCTTATTCTGTCAAGCTAGCATTTTTTGTGCCAAACTAAAAACGGAAGACGCTTTATTTTGAAAGGCTACACCATCCTGTTTTGCGCTGAACACCTCTAGCTTGCCGCGTGTGTGAACATGCGCCTCCTCAGATCTCCGCTGTCCGGGAGGCTGAAGCCGCAGCGCCGCGCTGCCCGATGCTGTCTCTGTTCATGTCCGCTCCTGCTCTTGACTGCACCTGGATTTATTACCTCAGTATCAGAACTGTCTGGGTCTATAATCGATTATCGATCTTCTGCCGTTCCACGCGCCCATATAGGTAAGACTGCCCTCTTTTTTTCTTCCTCTTCACACCTGTTGCTTTATAGCCTGTAAACTAACGCAAACCCGTATTTCTACAGTGTTTAGGAGGCGGTGTCCTCGCACTAATGTTACTGTGTTTACAGTGTTTCTTTGTGTGTGATCCAGTTGTGGAGGTGAGTCACACACCTGCTTATAGGATCAGAGACAGGAGGGACTGTACACAGAGGAGTGAGTGGACCATCTAAAGTAGGCCATACATGATATAATCCCTCTTCTATCTTCTAACTGAACCCATCAGACAGACAGAGGGAGCAGAAAAGTGACTTCTATCATTCAGCAGGAAGTGGTGCTGCAGGATGATGGAGTCTCTTCCTCTGCGTTCCTATGAAATACACACAAACTCACAGGTTTCTCGGTGTATCCACAAGGACTATCCATTAGCATCGACTGTTTTTCCACAGACCAGCTGCCTGACGCTTCACTTTGATGCCTGGCTCCTGACAGCACAGGAGCTACTCATCCCTGACTTCTTGTCTACCCAGAATCCTCTGAGGCCCACCTACTCTTCCTCTGTCTCTCATTAAAGCTGTGAAGCAGACACACACTGATGAAACAAGCAGTTACATAAATATCAATTACGCAACAATTTGCTCAGTAGAATATCCCTTTTGTTTGTTTGTTTGTTTTGTTGTTGTGAGTAAATCTCATTCAGCTCGACAACAAGATGAACAGCAGTTGTAGATATGACTCTACTGAATTTGGAAGTTTAACAATTTCAGCTCTGTATTGTTATATATATATTTGATGATGCTACTTAGTGAATTAAAGCTGCTCTAATTATTTTGTGTTACCAGTGGATCATGTGTAATGTAATGGGGTCACCTGTATTGATGAACTCACCTCTAATTATCACACATCAGTGAGTGTTGTAGCATCTTTAAGCTCATTGTTTTGGCTCATCAGCCAAGATGTCAGCTAGTTTGGGCTGCTGCTTAGAGAAGCAGTCGTGGCTAAAAGAGGATAAATTGTACACTGAAACAACGAGGTGGAGCGTTATGCACATGTGAGGACCAAACCTTCACGCCAAGGACCATCACTGGTGATGAGAGTTGGGTTTACAGCTACAATGCAGACAAAGAGGCTTCACAAAGGAAGAGTCTCCAAGTCTGCCGAAGACACATCAGGTCAGAGGCGCCCCAGGAACACCCCGAGGCGTCTGAGGGAGGAAACACAGTTCAAAAGATGATCTGTGGTGCAATTAGGTGCTCCATCATGACACTTTTTTTTTTTTAACAACAAAATCATCACTCTCTACCAACTTGCCAGATTTGGCACAGTGCAAATTCTCCCATCTTCCCCAGAATGCCATTCAAGTTGAAGTTGAGGAGATCCAGCGTTACGGAGAGCACTACAAACGTGGCAGGACCACTGGGAGCAGGATACGAACATACTGTCACATATCATCTACATTTCTGAGGGAAAAAAATCTACCTCCTGCCCCATGACATACATGATGATTAATATATTTTATACTGAATGTAATGAGTCCCCTCATACAGTAGCTCTGGCAAGCTTCATCCTGAGCAGCTTACATGTAAATACTAACATAATTCAGTGATATATAACACTGGCATATATATATATACCAGTACTTTTGATACTTTGACCGTAATTTACTTTTAATACTTTCACCCAAGCAACATTTTCCCTTCTGCATCGTGACATTAGTTTTATTTCGGTAGATGATCTGAATACTGCAACTGAGGAAAACCCTTTTCCACAAGTCATATTCCACCATTAAATCCACAAATATCAGTTTGTCAAACAAACAAAATTGAGACGAGACACAATAATAGTGTTTAGCCTGATTGGGATGATCGACAGACGATGTTTTCACGATCAATTTCCCGGCCGGCGATAATCGTATTTTGCCGTGACACAGTTCAGGAGGAGCAGTTGGTGTTTTAGGTGATTTGTACACAGGAGGCACCCTGCTGCTGGACAGACTGTCTGTAATTACAATCTCCCTCCACCTCCATCAGAGTGTGTGTGTGAGGAAGACACAGACAGGAGGGGGGAACCTCATGTCTCACATTTCAAAGGAAAAACCTCAGTATCCCCTCGCTCTGTCTGCGCAAACACACCTCCATGAAGTGATTTTTTTTGTTTGACTCTCTCCTTCAGCTTATTGTTATTTTGCTCACGTAACTCCCAACAAGCAAATCATCCTCCATGTATTTGCAATTGTTAGTTTGTCTGCTTGTTAAAAAAAAATACCCCCATAATTGCAAATTAACATGTTCCTCTTCTGCTGCTCAGGTGCTGAGTGCACAAGGGCGTCACTTGTCTCATTACCATCTTGGCTTCACCATAGCAACCCCCTCCTTCTGTCACACACACATCTCCACAGGTTCTTAAGCAGGCTTTTCTTTCTATCCTTAGCCTCCTGTCTTCTCTGCTCTCCATCCACCACCCTCCCTCCCTTCCCCCCCTTCCCACTCTTGCGCCTGATTACCGGCTGCCATTTTACCCAGCGAGCCGTGGAACCGGGGGCTCTGCTGTACATCATACGCACACAACTAACTCCTGGTCTGACTCAAACCCGTCAGACCCTGCGTAGATATCCACAGATTTCTCCTCAGTTTTTCCACGTCTCTTTGGATCATGTTTCCTGAATATGTGAGTAAAAGATAAACGGTTGGTAATGAGTGGTAGCCATTGGTTTTGTTCTTTGAAAAAGTGGTTCAAAGTGGTTTTTAGGTGTAAAAATGGGTCTGTAGTTAACATTAGATGATAGTAGCTGGGTGGGAAATTAATCTTTGTTGGTATAACGTGCTAAACTCTGATCTACAGCTGGTAATATAGTACTAGAGAACACTTGCAGTTACCTAGAATATACTGTTAATGCTTCTTGTTGCTAATTTATTGTAAAAAAAAGTGTCTCAACCTGTTGCTGTAATGCTCAGGTAGTGTTTTGTGACGACATCGACTTATTTAGCGTCCTCGAAAACAATCAATTAGTCAATTCTGTGTATTTTTAAAAGCAAAAGTGAGAATTATCTGCCAATTCCAGCTTCTTAAATGTAAAATTCTGCAGCTTTGTTTGTCACATGTGATGTATCTTGGCTATTCTTGATTATAGGACTGTTCCTATACCCCTCACATCATCCCTGGGAATTATTTTACAGTATTTTCTGACATTTTAGGGATGTAATGATTAAATGAGTACAATCATGAGACAAATTACGCATGAAATATTGATAATACAGTCATTTAATGTAACCTTAAATGATTAAGTTGCCTGTTTGGGCCTAAGCGCAGAAATGATTTCAAACTTCAATTCGCAAACTGTTTGGTAGCCATTGCAAATTTATATACAGTTTGGTTAACTTGTGGTTGAATCCTCGAGACAACATAGAGCGATAATTTAGCTGTAAGGCTGTTAAGAAAGACGGAGCTGTGGAGGGATTAAGAGGCAGAGTGTCACGTTGGGAGCGTCTACAGCTAAGAGCAGCAGTTTGGCCTCAAGTCCAGCTACATGGGACTTAAAAGCCTCCTAAGCCTGCTGATGGCGTTCACCTTTTTACAGAGGTTATTGAAAGTCATTACCGTGAACAGTTGAGGGTCACGTTATTAAAGTTGTTTTATTTTGCCAAATATAAGAAGTGATATTTCACTCTGGACGAGAGCCGATCGCTGTTGTCTCTGCTGGTTTTCGGGCCTGTTTATTCCGCAGTCTGTTCTTCTATCTCCTCATATATGTTACATGATTTTTGTATTTTGTTGTACAGTTCAAACTGGGGTTTTATATGTTTTTGGTTTGTTTATATATATATATTTTTTTTTTTTTTTTAACTCCGTCAGCATATATGTGAATATACAATTACACAAATGCCCCCTGAAACCTGCAGGAGTAAAGATAAAACTATTACTTTTGCACGTGACTAAAAGTGAAACCATGCTTATTACACGCCATATATTATGCAAGTTGGTTTATGCTGGCTGTTCTGAAGCAGGATAGAAACGTCTGTTCCAAATAGGATTTCTAGATGTGTGCTAGGCCGCGCCGCTAAAAATAGCCGGTTACAGTTCGCCGTGTCTTTAACATCTATATGGGTGTGCATGTAGCTGCATGTGATAGCGTCAGTTTACAGTAAATTACTGTTTTCTGTTGAAGACTGAAGCAAGTTCATGGGTTTTTCAAGCTCAAATTTAATTAAACACAGAAGAGAGCTTGTGTTTCAGACATTGTGATCGATGTTTTTTAACCTGACAGCTTTCAGGTTTGATTGCAGATGACTTAATGTGATCACAAATAATTGTAAATGACGATAAAACGTTTTGTGACTGTTGACTGAATGACTGAGCCGAATGGAACATGTAACACCCTGACATGTCAGGTAGTCCTGTTAGTGGATGTCCTGTCCTGAATCCTCAATTAAACACCCTGATTACTACTTGAGACCGTGTGACATTTATTCTTTAGATTAAGTGCTGTGTTTTTGTGTGCAATTCCTCAGGCGTATGTGAGATCACAGCATGCATACGGTCCAGTTAGGGATGTGGGACCCCCGGCCCCCATCTAAACATGCCTCGCCGCTCCCCACGCCACCCCCCTCCAGCTCACGCCCCACCCATGTGACCACAGCCACCCCGGCCAAGCGGATCACCTTCTACAGAAGCGGCGACAACCAGTTTGGGGGCGTCAGGATGGCCGTCCACAAGCGAAGCTTCAAATGCTTCGATGCCCTGCTGGACGACCTTTCTCAAAAGGTTAGTGGGATGGAGGGATTTCTTTTGAAGCTCACTGCTTAGGTTGAAGTGTAATGCACTTTTAAGTTTCCTAGCTAGCAACAGCATTTGCTCTGCTGCTCCAATTTTTCATGAAAACACCCCTCTTTCTTTTCAAACTGCCTTTTTCTTGATTTCTGGATTTTTTGACACACTAATGATGGATAATAAGAAAGAGACGGATACATCAGATATGTGTATACAGTGTATATGTGTCCTCATACAGGTGCCCCTGCCGTTTGGCGTGCGGACCGTGACCACACCTCGCGGCACACACACCATCAAACACCTGGAGCAGCTCCAAGATGGCGGCTGCTACCTCTGCTCCGACCGGCGCCACGCTAAGCCAGTAAACATAGAGCTGGCCAGCAAACGGCCAAACATCTGGTACCATCACAGCCGGAGGCCCCAGCGACCTGACACCTCATCCACAACACCGCCCGGACATTTGCATTTGCCTTACAGGCAGAGACGGATCCTGCTGATAAAGAACAGTGAACCGGGGTTGAGGAGGAGCATCGTGCTGAGCAGGAGGTCGACCAGGAGTCTGGGAGCCTTTCTAGACGAGGTGTCGGAGGTGATGCAGTTTCATGTGCGGAAGCTCTACACTGCAGAGGGCCGCAGGGTAAAACATGATTTGTATTTGAATGCGTGCTTACAATGTTGAGTGTGTTCACATTGCGCAGGATGCATAGTTTAGTGAAAACTAATTGTGACACTTTGTGAATTGGTTTCCAGATTGACAACGTACAAAGCCTGATGACTTGTCCTGGTGTGTTGGTGTGTGTCGGCCGGGAAGCCTTCAGTCCAATGCTGGTAAACTTTATTCGGAAGAGCTCAGAGGAAAAACTGCCTGGTCTGGGCAGCAGGTCTCCTGGTCTTGGACCCCGGACTCCTGGAAATGGGGCCCGGTCTCCTATTACTCAAGGAATAAGGTCCCCTCCTCACGGAGCTCAGTCCAGAGCCAGTGAGTACAGCGAAGGACATGAAAGCAAGAAAAACGGTGAGTTGCGTTGCCAAAATGTAAATAGGCACGTTTACATCGATACTGTACAAATCTAAAAGTTGTAAAAAGTGCCAGAAAATAAAAGAAAGTTATTTCAAATTTTTGCCTTTTCTTTTAGTGAACTTTGGTCTGGAAACCAAAAAGAGCATCATCCACCCTCGATCGGATTCTTCAAACCGCTCCACCCGTTTCTCTTTGTCTTCTGAAAAGTCATATGGCAATGGTGTCAGCGCCGGCTCCCAGGCAAGACCGGCGATTACAAACGACGACATTGAAAAGCGTGTTCTGGTCAATAAAGATGGCAGCCTCTCAGTGGAGATGAGGGTACGCTTTCGCCTCCAGAACGACGAGACCATCCAGTGGTCCACGCAAATTAAAAAATCCCCATCTCTGACCAACGAATGTTGTCCTCTGAGCCAAGCCCAGCCCCATTACCTGCAACAGGGCCAATCAGAAAGCTGTTCTGACCCCGATTCTACGTCGTTTGACCCAGAAAGTATGGACTATCCCAGCCAACCTCTGCAGTGTGTGATGGAGACTGAGCATTGCCCCTGTTGCTACCAGAGGCAGGAACAGCAGTACGATTTGTGGAAAAATCCTGTACACAGCCACCACCACCAGCACCCGGTCCCACCCCCACACACATCCAGCCACAGCCACACTATGATGAGACACACACACTCCTCCAGCTCTTCCTCGTCATGCAACTCCAGAAGGGTGGTGCGCTGCCGAGCACGAGTCTCCAACCGCGACTCCGGTTCAGAGCAGAGCCAGCTGGTCCAGGAGGAGATGTGTGTGACGGAGCAGGTTGAGCACACTGTAGAGGTGGAGCAGAACGGAGGCACCCACATCGAGGTCTGCAAGGTGAGCCGGTGCTGCAGTCAGAGTGAAGTGGTCGCCGTGGATAGCAACATTCGGCCAATCAGCAGAGAGGACGAGGGGGAGCGTCCATTCTCAGCAGTAAGCAGCTCCTCACATGTGCTTCAAGCGCTGAAAGAGGACCAGGATGATGAGGATGACGATCTGCCCCCCAGCACTTCTAATTGCTGCCACAGCAATGAACCGCCCCGATCCCCAGCAAGCAACGTCTCGGCCAATTCGACTGAACACAAGGGAAAAGAGAGAGGCAGCAGGGCAGTATCTGCGTCCTCCTGTAACTGTGGAGCAGCCAGTCCTCGCTCAGCAGCTGGAGCAGATGAGATGGATCGAGTGCCGAGCTCTGCGTCTAAAGCAAGCGAAGCCAAGATCCCAAAATCAGATGAAGACGGGGCAGCTGATGATGAGGATGAAGAGATAAAGAGGGCGGTCAGTGGCTTGTCTGGTCACACAGGAGTTTCAGCAAGCTCCCAGAAGTCAGGGGCATCCAGCGTGTGCTCAAATTGTGGGGGCTGCAAACGTGGGGTCAACGCTGAATCCAACAGCAGGGCATCACAGAGGTCCAGTCGCTCCAACAGAGCCTCTCCGAACCCCGCCTCACCTCTGCCCAGCCGAGAGACTGCCAACAACACCAGTGAGGATGCTGGGTCAGATGTTTCAACACAATCCAACAAGACCAACCTCACCAATCACGGGCGCCTCTCTGCCATATCAAACGTCATGGAAGGCAGACAATCCAGACCTGTCTCCAGAACATCCAGTCCTGAGTCAACAGAAAAAGAAGAAGAAAGGCCTCCAAGTGCCACCTCAGCCACAAGCCACAGATCCAATAAATCAAACAACTCTGGTGTTGCAGCAGAAAAAGAGGAGGAGAGAAGCCCCAGCGCGGTGTCGGCTCAGTCCAACCTGTCTGCCAAGTCAGGCAAGTCTCACAAATGCACATCTGAAGCTCCTGACATCAGTTCAAGAGAGGAAGCAGAGGGAGGGAACACTGCAGAAAGAGCAGTCAGCTCTTTGTCTGCCAAATCCGGTGCTTCAGCTAAGACTGGTGCTTCAGTCAAGTCTCATAAGTCCAGCTGTCAGTCAAGCACGAAAGCTGCATCTCCGACTGACAACACAGCTGTGGCAGAGGATGACACTAACAAAAGAGCTCCCAGTAGCCTCTCCGTTAAGTCAAATGTTTCTGCCAAATCAGGAAAGGTT
Organism: Stegastes partitus; assembly: GCF_000690725.1. Taxonomy (NCBI): domain Eukaryota; kingdom Metazoa; phylum Chordata; class Actinopteri; family Pomacentridae; genus Stegastes; species Stegastes partitus. The sequence goes on along the minus strand of NW_007578977.1, from coordinate 165,817 downwards.
GAAAGACCTGATAGTGTCGTATCAGCTAAATCAGCTAAATCGAATGTTTCAGGAAAGTCTGCCACATCTAACAAGTCTACTTGCAGTCATTGTGCAAAAGCTGCATCTCCAGGTGGTAAGGCAGCTGATGAACCCATAACAGAGGAAACTGAAAAAGGAGAAGAAGCAGAGGAAAGACCAACGAGTGCAATATCAGCAAAGTCCAATCTGTCTGCCAAGTCTAATAAATCCCAGAAGTCAGCAAAAGCTTCAGAAAGGTCACTTTCTCCCAGGTCAGAAGGTGGCCAAGATGGGGAGGTAAGGGCGACAAGTCAAATGTCTGGTGGTTCAGTTAAATCAAACAAATCTGCTAAGTCTACAAAATCATCCAACTCTAAGTGTAATGGCAATGAAATAGCAGCATCTCCGAGTTTAAAGGTAACAGAGGAGGTTGAGGGAAACAGGCCAGAAAGTATAATGTCAGCGAAATCGGAAAAGGAGGAGAGGGCAGCCAGCGCCAGGTCCTCCAGATCTCATAAATGTAACTGTAATGGAAACACAGGAGCAAGTCCTGAAATAGGAGATGGCGATAAAGCGGAGGAGCGGGCTGCCAGTGCTTTATCAGGGAAATCAGCTTCCTCTGCAAAGTCTCACAAAGCCCCCAGCGCCATGTCAGGGAGATCACACATCTCTGCCAAGTCATCCAAGTCCCAGAGGTCCAACCACACCGCAGCATCTCCAAATCCAAATGACAGTGATGAAAATCAAGAGCGGGTGGCAAGTGCCATGTCTGTAAAGACAAAGTCTTCAGTGAAGTCCGGTACTTCTCACAAGAATCTCACAAATCCAAATGTCGTCACAATTAAAACACCAGAAGAGGCTGATGAGGAGGGAGATGAGACAAAAGAGAGAGCACCGAGTGCAGCGTCAGGAAAATCATCTGCTTCATCACACAAGTCGAATCATAAAGGAACGGCCAATATTGCTGTTATTGAAACAGCAGATGGAGATGAGGAGACAGTGGATGATGAACCACCAAAAAGTAAATCACCCGAACTCTCCCATGGCCAAACACTCTCACCCCGGAGAACACCTTCACCTCGGACCCACTCACCCAAATCTCCAGCTGCATCCCACAAAAGTTCTAAGACTCCTGTGCAACAGCTGTTACCGGGCCCCGGTGCTAGAGAGTCAAGAGGGCCCAGTGCCTTGTCAGTTCACTCCACAGTCTCAGCTAAATCTGGCAGATCCAAATGTCACTGTGGAGCAAACAAAGAAAAGGAGGGAGAGGACAAGGAGGCTGAGAAAACCAAAGAGAACGAGGATGGGAAAAGTGAAGGAGCTTCAGGACGAGAATCAAGGGGCACAGAGCAACCGCTGAGTCGAAACTCATCAGGATCCGTCTCTCTGGGGCTGCCGGAAGACCAGGAAACAGCCGACTCAGACAGCGGTAAGTCCAGCGTTTCTGTTAGCAGAAACACTGATAGTGAAGTTCAGGGCCAAGTGAAGACAGCAACACCTGATGTCCCCAAAAGCCCAAAGGAAGACGGGGATAGAACAGGTTCCACCGTGTCACAGAAGTCGAATGGTAATAGCAGAAAAAGCGCCTCATCTCACAATCCTCCAGCGGTTGACATCCCTACTATTGAAACGCCAGGAGGGGGTGAAGAAGAAGGTGAAGAAGGTGGGGAGCAAAACACAGAAAGAACAGCCAGTGCAGTTTCAGTCAAAAGCAGCAGATCTCAAAAGTCTTGTTGTAACTGTAGCGGCAAGACAGCGGCTCAGACACTTACTAGCAAGTCTAAAGAGAAACATGCTAATGCAACTAAAGCTGGAAGTGACGCTGAAACACAAAGTGTAAAGTCGGTTTCAACAACAAACGCCAGCAATCTGGATGCCCCGAATAAAAGGAACTCATCTGCAATGTCATCAGCGAGTGCTAAAGTTCGGAGCAAATCCCCTGCAAGTGCCAGCGCAAAGAATTCCAATGTGGTAAAAATAACTGCTGCAGATTCAGCAAGTAATGACAATGAAACCCAGAACATCAGTAGACCAGCGAGTGAAGCCAAAGGAAAGGAAGATGTTGTTGAAAACAACAAGGCAGCCAGCGTCCGCTCCAAGAGTCCCTGTAGCCTCAGGCCTGAGTCAGCAGCTTCAGCTCCATCAGAGTCCAAAATAAAAGCCTCAAAGCAGAGTAAAGAAAGCGACAACGGGAGTGTAAAGATGAAAGAAGCCCCTATCAAATCCTCAAGCCCCTGCCCCCTACATGGCTCCAGACCGGGCAGCAAAGTGGAGACATGTAGTGAAAGCACTCTGTCTCAACCTCTGTCTGCTGCTGACCTGCTGAAGGAAACCATGGCTGCTGCACGCCCACACAGCCAGCAGTCCAAAGTCAGCAAAGTCAGCGACAAGTCCAGGAGCAAGAAAAGTGGGAAGAGTCACAGAAGCAGAAACCTAAAGGATCAGGAGGCATTGCTGGAACTGACGCCTGCCTGTCTGCCCAACGCATCCCCTAATGAGGTCGTTAGCGACTGGCTGCAGAGCATTCCTGCTAACATGCTCGCGATGGGCGATGAATTCAACGAGGAAGAGGACGAGCCGAGGGTGACGGAGACGCCCGCGGATGATGTAGCAAAGGAGGAGAGTCCTGAGGATGAGAAAGTGGACAAAGAGGGCAGCGTTGGCCCTGAGGAGGAAGACAAGAACGAGGATGAAGCTAAATGTGGTGCAGCACAGAAGGAGGAGAGTCCAGATGCAGCTCCGGGTGATGCGCAGGAGACTTCCTGTCACAGCAACGCTTTGCTGTTGAGCAGTGAGCCTCTGCCCAAGAACTGGCATTCTTCTGCAGCCGTGATGAAAGTCCTTCTGAGTTCTTCTCTTGGTCGATGTCGGAGCTTGCCTGAGGTAAGCCAGATTCTTTCAGTGACAATGAAATAAGTTCTATTTTATATTACACATATGATGATTTTCAAGCAAATAAATCCTAATCAAATTTAAATTATACTCGCCAATCAATCAGTCAGTCAAGCTGTCTCTTGATGGGAAAGACGTAACGAACAGAAAATACATACATAACCACATGAACAAAAGCACACAAAGCACCAGAGGAATCATTAAATTGAGTTACAAGTAAAAGTTTAAAACTGGCCAGTGGGAAAAGACATCTATTTGAGCATAATTTCTGTATGTAATTTGTATCCTTTGAACATTTTCTGTCTTGTGTAGGTGTCGCCGGTTTACGGTCGTAGACTGAGCACATCAGCCAGGGGGCTTTTGGACTGTTTGGCTCAGCTCCAGCTAATTGAGCCTGCAGTTAGCCCTGCAGACCAAAACAAGGCCCGCAACCAGCAGTATGAGGACATTATGGCCATCCTTCACTCCCTCTGGCTCACTGAACCCAGAGACATTGACCCCAAGGATGGTAAACCAGAGCAAGTGACGCCACCGAGGTCCTCGTCTGGGGTGGATATGAGCAGTGGCTCTGGCGGATCAGGGAAAGACAATGGAAATCAAGGAGGAGACGAAACACCTCCAAAAGAGACGGAATCTCTCCATGGGGATGAGGCCGTGGAGAAGGCCGGAGAAGAGGTCGACACAGCAGAGGATTCGGTGCAGTGTGAAGAACAAAGTGCAGCTCCTCAAAGTCTAGACAGCCCAAAAGCCACTGAAAACCCTTCGTCATCGGACAAGAGCTCTGGAAACGAGGGCTCCAAATCCCCCACTGACAACGAGCGAGAGACACTTGAAGGCTCGAGCTCAGGCACTCCCCCGACCGTCCTGAGGGCACCGTTGGCCAAAAGACTCTCCCAAGACCCCGATCCGGTGTGGGTACTACACCTCCTGAAGAAGCTGGAGAAACAGTTCATGAACCACTACATTACTGCCATGGCCGAGTTCAAAGTGCGCTGGGACCTGGACGACAGCCTCATCCTGGACACCATGATCTCTGAGCTGAAGGACGAGGTGAGCCGACGCATCCAGAGCAGCATCGAGCGAGAGATGAGGAAGATTCAGGGTCGAGCTGGGAGAGGAGGGAGGTCGCCGAGGCCGCCGCAAGGAGCAAACCTCTCCAGGGAGTCCACCATGACAGAGAAGAGGCGTCGAATGCTGAAGGTAATTCAACTACCAATCCTCTTGACGTGATATTGCTGCTAAATGGTGTGAAACTGATAATGATTTATTTTTGTTTCAGGTCATGAAGAACCAGTCAGTGAAAACGGCTGATTCTATCAGCGATGGAGAGATGACGGGCGACTTCAGCGACCAGCGAAGCGATGACGAGTACTGCCCCTGCGACGCTTGTGTACGCAAGAAAATGGCCGCTCGGCCTTTCAAAATGAACCCGCTGGCGGCCGAAGCACCTGTGATGATGGAGTTTGACCTCCTCAAGATCCTTCAGCTGAAGAAAAGCCCGGCGCCTGCACCTGTGAACACACCACAACCGGCGGAGGAGGAAGAGGAAAGTGACAGCGTGACTGTGGAAGAGGAGGAGAGGAGTTTAGGGGTAGTCGAAGAGGAGGAGGAGGAGGAGGAGGAGGAGGAAGATGAAACCAAGGAGGATATTAAAGCTGATGTTGTTTTAGAGGAGACGATTGCAGAGGAAGATGAGGAGGCAGAACAGGAAAAAGATGAGGATGAGGCAAAAGAAGAGGAGGAGACGGGAGCTGAACAAGACGAAAAGGAGGAAAATGTTGATGAGGAGGAGGAGGAGGAAGAAGAGGGCCAAACAGGTGATGAGGAAGCTGGGGAAGATGAGACGTCAGAAAATGGAGAGGAGGAGGAGGAAGAGGGAGAATGCCAGTGTCAGTGTGCTAAAAATGAGGAGGAGAGCGATAAAGAAGAAGAGGGAGAGGCAGCAGAGGAAACAAGTGTCAACACGGATGATGAAAAGAGAGGAGAGGAGGAAGAGGGGGGGGATGCAGAGGATGAAGGAGAGGATGAAACAGGGGAGGACGAGAAAGAGACGGGAACTGGCGAAGAGGAGAGCGACAAGGAGACAGTGAGAGAGATAACAGCAGGCGGAGGAGACGTAACGGAAAATGGAGAAGGTGAGGAAGAGGAGGAGGAGGAGGAGGAGGCGTCTGAATCTAAGCCTGAAGAAGAGGAAGAAACAAGTGGCAGGGAAAGCGAGGAACAGGAAGCACCGGGGGAAACGGAGGACGACGACGCTGCAGCAAATGAAGAATCAGATCAGGTGGAAGAGTTGTTGGAGGAAAATGTCAGCGGGTCGGCGGAGGACGGAGGTGACGGGGAGGAGGGCACAGCGGAGGAGGAGAGAACCTCGTCACAGGTAAACATGAACCACGTGCAGAAGAACGTTTGTTGGTTATTCAGAAGTTTTTCTTAGAAAGATAAAAAAAAAAAACCTGAGATTTGATATACATAACTATGGAACTCAAACTTAGCGGACAATTGCAGTTTCTCTTTTAGTTTTTCCTATCCACTCACTCACTGTTTACTATTAGTATTATAAAAAAATGGGACATAGCAACATTATTAAAAAGAACAAACATGTTTACAGACTCAATGTTGACCTTCCACAGTTTGACAAACACCCACGTTTTTTAGGAACATTTTATTTTTATTTTTCTAAATTTAAAAATAGTATGTAAACGATTGTTCAAGCTTTTTTTTTAAACACATAATAGTATTGTTGTAAATGCAAAGAAGGACATTCTTTTGTATTTTTAAAAATATAGTAGCTTACAACAGCAGCTTTATTGATTTGTGTCAACAATTGAGGGCATTTAATTTATTCAGAATCAAAATTCAAACTTCAATGTCTGCCATTCTGAACGATTTTAAATGAGATTACATTTAGATGTTGTTGTTTTTTTTTAGTATTTTTTGTCTTTTTATTTATTTTTTACATTTTCCTATTTCAGTCTTGTAACAGGAATTCAACATAACATTGAGATATTTATAAAATGTTTCATTTAAACTATGATAACATTTGTTTTTTTTTGTGGATTGTTGCCTGTTCCAGCACAGCTATTCTTTTAAATGTTTTAAATTATTTTATGGCGCCGTGCATGGACACAGTGGTCCCTTTGGGAGGCAGCGACAGTCAACGTTTAGTGTCTTATCCCAGACGTGCATTCCGCAAAACTTGCTGGTTGAATAATCTTATCTTGCCTGTACTACTGTGTATGTACAGCAAACTTTATTTGATTTGAAATGTATATTTTTCTATTAATATATTGTGGGGGACATTTTGAGTGTATTTGCAAATCGGGGTTCGCTGTGTGTCCTCCCCCACGTATGTATTGTAATGACAGCCCTGAATAACACACTAAATCATAACATATCTTTACATCTTATATCAATGTATGTTTTTTAATTTAATGATACACTTTTTGACAAGGATAGTATTATCCTACTGATAGACAATCATCAAAACTACCTAAATAGCCTGACTTTTTACAGTCATTGTATTCACTCATTCAAGTCGATGTTGCACTAATAGACAAAGCTATTATAACTATGAACTACCTGTTTCTCCACAGTACATGTTCTTTAAAGTAAAATATAATCTAAATTAAATCTCAGTAAAGTCATCAGGACACATCAATGCTGCTTCCTGTGTAAATATTTTCTGGCACTTTATCTTAAAGCACCACTGAACATGACTGCTGGGTTAAAGTACCTGTACCTGCTGTACCTTAAAGCAGAATCTGACCTACTGCAGCCTCAACACTAATTCTAAGCCTGTGGGAAAAGATAATCTGGCCATCCAATTAGACAGCCTTAACAAATCTGTTTTGTTTGGCAGCAACAGAATGCTTCCTCTGATGTTCGTCTGCTTTTATTGTCAGGCATCAACTGTTTCATCAAAAGCTGTTTTCAACAGGTTCTCGCCCTTTTAATCAACGTGTTCTCACCTCAGAGATTTAACCAGCTGAGCTTCAGTTGTATTCAGTTTTTACTGCAGCCCTCCTGCACTGATAAAGTGAAACTAATTTTAATAGCACTCATTAGTTTTGTCTTGCTATGCGACTAACTTGTAGCTGTAAATTACTGACTTTGCTGCCTCATTAGTGCCCAATTTAGTTAATTACAACTGCTCGGAACTAATTTACCGTTATCTTGTTTAACCCTAAGGGCCAGGGAGTCACTCCGACTGTCTGTGTGACCGAGGGAGAGGAAGCCGACGCCGAAGACTCAGACATCGACAGCAAACGTCCGAGTGACGCCGGCACTGACAAATCAGGACACGAGGAGGAGAAAGACGGCGGCGAAGACGAAGGTGAGGAGGAGGCGGCGGAGGGCGATGCCGTCGAGGAGCTCAAGCCTGAGGAGAGCAGAGACAAAGGGGAGGATGGTTCTCTTCTGCATCAGTTCACCAGGACCTCTGTGGAGTCCCAGCCCGGCTCGCTGGAGGACATCGATTCAACCCCGAACCCTGTGGACTCCATAGAGGTGCCCAAAGTGGCATCTACCGGCGGGGGGACGGGAAACAGGAGGAGCCGCTCGCCTGCCAGGGTCAAACGCCGCAAACCTAAAGAGGGGGATGACGAGCTGGATAACTTTTAACTCACACGAGGACTCCTCAGGGTGCTTGGAAAGACTATACGTCAGGTGAACTTAGTGAACCTAAGGTCAGAAACTCTGGAAACCTGCACTGGTCCCAGTCTGTAGTTTTGAATACTCTTGAACACTTGAAGCACTTTATCGTGGTGTAGGAGGAGTCACAGTGCTCTACATTACAGCAGAAATGCCCCGTGACTGTAGAAACCTGAAACTTGAAACCACCTTATCCTGTGTGAATTACATTTGTAATGGTTATTTGTATATTTTTGAAGCTAACTGTAATTTTAAAGGCATATGTCAATATATTTTTGAAACTTTTGGCACCTATGGGTGAATTACGTGAACTCAGTTTTGTTTTCTGTGGATCACAGGTGTAATGTTTTATCGAATCATATAGCCAATAATATACCAAGTACCTCGAAGACATGTTAGACGTGACTGTTTCGGTAGACAGAACCAGTGTATGAATACGTGGTTTATCAGTTCTGTGTTTAGTTTTTTTGGACTTGTCTCATCAAGTCAGTGCTGGTTTCTCAGGGGTCTGGACGGCCAGCTTGCTTTTAGAAAGGTCATCTCCTAGCTATTACTTAACGACCAGCTTAAATCTGTAGCCTGTTAAGAAGTCCTCTGTTTAAACATACACGAGCTGTAGGCCGTTATAAATAGGCTTGTTCGCTTTCTCGCTGAGAGATCGCCGTGAAGATTGACACCACTCTCATGTCTGTGTGCTAAATGTGAAGCCGCAGTCAGAAAACTGCATCCACGACTCTAGAGCTAATTAACTAATGAGAAAAAACACTGTAGGAGTTCAGTTTTAAAGGGAGTTTTGTGCCATGTATCTTTACTTTCATTTGTCTTATCGTCTGCCAACTGCTGTAAAATGAAGCACAAATCTAACCCTGTGTGGTGCTTCAAATGGGCAGCAGCAGCTACTTTCCATCTATCTTATTATTCATATTAATAGAAATAATGACAAATAAAGCTAGTCAGTTCTGGCAATGAAAACCTGCATATTTAACGTACAAACATGAGAAGTGGTAATTTTCTTGTGTGATTTTCAGCTAGAAAGTGAACAAGATATTACCCAAAATATGAGTTACTTATAAATTACTTTGACATAAAATGTATTCTATTCCAACTACCAAGCTATGTTTTAGTAACATATTATCTTTAAATTCTTGACATTCAGGGTGTGTTTTACCTATAAACTTGTGTAAACTATTGACAACTATTTCCTCATTATGTATAAGTAGTTCTCCTACTCTAATCATACTGTTTATGCATTTCTTTTCCCAGGAAACTATTTCAGACATTTGCACAATGTGACACTGAGCATATCTGCAGGAAACGTCAGGAGGCGACGGTCTGAACTTCAGGTTGACGTAAATCTTTCTCTGCTGCTTCTTTAAGAGCTTTTCTTAGGCGCGTGTTACATGCTGTATATTCAGGTGGGGTTTGCATAACCGGCCATGTGTGTGGAACAACAGCGTGAAGTGTGTTACTGATGCCTTACTGTATCCATGGTTTTATGAAGGTAGACAGAAGCAGGAGGGGAAATCACGGTTAAGTCTTTTCTCTGTCAGTGGCTCTCCGGGAGAATCACAGAGCCTGTTAAAGAAGCTGGAATGGATCAAAGCTGCTCTTTCAAATGCTGGAAATCATACTTTTTTAAGGCCCCTCGTGGAGTATTTTCTGACATTTAATCTGAACAAAGCTGAGCTACACTCCAGACTTACTCCCCAACTGTTTTAGAGCAGAGATGCTCTGCAAATGTTAGAATGTATTCAGGACAGTGAGTCTGAGTTCATCTCTTACTGCTCAGCTTCACAAAAGCCTCCTATTTGTAGTATCAAGAGGGTGTGTGTGCCTATGCTGCTATTGGTCCGTTTGGCTGTCCGTTAATCTGTCATCACCACATGAACATCATGTACCTAGAACAAATGGATATATGAATGTAATAATAATGACATAAATAAAATAAATGCACAGGATGGCGATTCTCCTATTATTATGGGGGTTCATTCTTGATGATTTGGCTCAGGTATTACTTCACACTGGTGTAGTATCTATCCTAAAACTCTAAACTAGCTTCATTTTGACAATTCACCAGTGTTTGTTGGTGCTGGGACTCTTGTTCAGTTGAGCCACCAAAACACTTTAAACCTAAAAGCCTCCAGGTTTGAAAAGAGAAGCAGATGTGTAAGTGTTTTAAACCTCTATTCTTCTTTTAATAGCCAGAAGGGGGCGACTCCTCTGGTTGCAGGAAGAAGTCTTATTGGATAGAAGTCTATGAGAAAATGATCCGACTTGTCACTTGATTAATTATGTCAGTAAATAGTTTCCTTATGAGTTTATGGCTTCAGTCACTAGTTTTAACGTTCTTCCAATTAAGCATGATGCTCATTCTGTATTTTATGGTCTAATTAAAAAAAGAAAAGCATTCAAAAGCAGAGTATGTTTTAGGGCAGGGCTACCTTGTGATTGACAAGTTGCTATTTTATGGGCATGCATAGTGTTGTTGAGTTCTGGGTCAGATTCAACCATTGTTTATTATGTCCAGTTTTAAAAACTAAGGCCAAATTCCAAACACTTTAAAACATTCGTGTCGGTGGCTACACAAAAAGGCTTAGTCCAATGGAGTTTATGAGATTTACAGGAATAGTTTTGAAGGATATGCTTATCACCACTCCAATGTGTGCATTAACTATGTAGCAAGGGTTCGCGGGCTATTAGCTTAGCTTAGCATAGGATCTGACAGAAAGAAAGCTAACATGGCTCACCATCTACCAGCACCTCTAATGCTGTGGTTCAGAGGAAAACCCTTATTCTGACTTTTTATCCCTCACAAGTACCTGCTTTGCTTGTGTGACACATATGTTTCTGTCCACAGCTCTGTCGTCTCTACGACTTCTGTGATTTAGACGTGCAAGATACAAGAGGAATCTAAATTCCAGGTCATTTCTGTAAGCTAAGCTAATCGCCCGCTGGCTTTAGAGTCTCATAATTAGATATGAATGTGTGCCAGTCATCGAGGTTCTTCCTTCCTCTAATCTGTCCTGCAGGTGTTGAATGACATCAAATCACATCAGCATTGGCAGGCCGACTTGACATACTTTTTTTTTAAAAATTGGAGCACCAGATGCTTCGTGTTAAATCATTCTAAAAAGTCAGTATACTAAACTGACAATCAAACATACAGTGACAGTGCTTGTATTCGTCTCTAGGTGGCAACCAGCACCCACTTTATCACACATACAGTTGAAGAGCCGAGCATTATGTGCTAATGCTTTCTGATCCAGACCTGATGTGCACTTTACCTTCCTGGTTTTGCCGTTGCTCTGTACCTCCCTACTGTGTCTGGCTCTGCTCCAAAGGTGCTTCCAAAGCTGCTCAACTGCTCTCAAGATACACACACACGTCGCACTAATCCAGTACCTGTGAGTGTGTTTCTGTGTGTGCACTGAGCCACGCAGGGACACGGGGATTGAGGTTGACTTACATCACGTGGGTAGATGGGGATGAAGCTTTTACCTCCACAAAACTGTTACAGAACACAGGGTGAAAACGTCAGCGAAACATCACCTCAGTATCAGTGTTGGGCTTTTTAATGTCATTCAGTTTTACAGTAGTGTAGTTCTGAGTCAGTTCTAACTCATGAAACTTTTTCAAGGTTTAAGTCTGCCCCCTTGGGTTATAACATGGTTTCGCATTCAAGAAAGGGTTTAAATCTGATATTAGTTTATAATCTAAATAAGAACAGATAAAGAAGAACTCTGTATCATTTTTACTCTACACACAGTAGAAATCAGTTCATCTGAGACAATAAAGCTGACTAATGACCTAATAAGCAAGGACTGACTCAAGACATGACTCTACTGTATTTGTGGAGACTCAGCCTGACTTTGAGGTCAGTTACGACAGCAACGCCTCCACAGCCTCCCTAACGATTGGCTGCCGCTCCAAACGAGACTCCGCCTCGTCGAGAGAGCAACCAGTCAGCAAACAGACCAAAGCCAGAGGGACCACCTGCACAGAGAGAAGATATGATACAACCAGCTTCCAGCTCCTTAGGTCATATTGTTATGTGCTTCCCCGTTTCCGTACCTTGGTCCTGGTTGCGGCAGTGCACGTGTGCGTGATGACGTCAGAGGATGTAATGTCCAGAGTCAGCTCGTCCACTTGGTAGATGGCCTTCAAAAGAGCTTCTTCACATTGTGACTCCGGTTGACTGGATAACTTCTGGAAGGAGCAAAACTGAACTGACCACAAAAGTCATTTGTTGCTGTCGGTAAATATAGTTTAAGCTGCGTACCACCACTACTTAACAAGAAGCAGTGATGGATTACGTTGCTGCTTCAGTCATTCACTCACTCACTCACAGCTTCTTTCAAACATATCACCCACAGTGACGGAGAGAAAAGTACAATATTGCACTAATACAACACTAAATCAAAACTAAAAGCAGCTGATCAAACCGATAATCAAATAACTAATATCTAATTTTTGTATGAGTTCCTAAAAACTGAAAATTCTGTCCATGTGTGATCAGAATTGAACTACAATTAAAGTGAAAATATCCCAACAGCTTTGTTAGTTAGCTAATGAAGTTACAGTTGTTGTTCCATGTGTGTGTAAATCTCTCTCTTTGGAGATGCTGCCGCTGCTTGACGCTGCAGGTTTTCAATAAACTGAGAGGAAAAACTCCTAAAAACAAGCAACAAACTGAACTTTAGCTGTTAATGTTCCAATGTATTGGTGAGTGTCAATAATCTGGTCTGTTTGTGGACGATTCAGTTTGTAACAGATGTAAAATTGTCAGACAAAGGGGATGAGGAAGGTGGTTTGTGATTTTGGAACACAAATTGTATCTTTTGCTCCGAGGCTGACAAAAATGTCCATCTATAAATTACTTTATCCAGCTTAAAGTAGCCTGTGTTGTGTGTGCCTCCCTATTATTGTGATGATATACAGGTCAGACTTGTGCCACGTTGAAAGTGATGCTGTTGACATGTTACTAAGTTTGATCTGGTGACATTTCTGTTGCAGCCTTTATGGAAAAGTGACATGAAACGTCGATTTCTGATGCCAGCAGATAAACAGAAAGAAGCACATGTGTGAAAGGGACTCTATTGTGAATTGTCAAGGACAGGGAGCAGGGAGTATGACTGTATGTGCAAAACAAAGCATGTACTGTAAAGCCTCTTGTATCTCCAGATGGAGTTGTGAAGTGAAGAAGTTTGAAAATGAGAAAGTGGAAGAAGGTGCAGCTCTTTCTAGCACCGAAATGTCCGACTGAACTTTCTGTGGTTGCATTGTGGGTGATGTAGGTGCTGGGTTTTAACAAGAAAGAGGAATGCAAGGAAAAATAAAAGATTGTGTTGCATCAATTTTGATCCTTATTTTCTAAACTGTTCATTATGATAAAAGGTTAAACAAAGACATATCGAAACACAACCAAGCACATCTTCTTCCAAGGGCATGTTGTGAATATGATAAGAAAAAAGTCTTCCATGAAAAATGAAAAGAAAAGAATCACACAGGCACCCACAAACAGGAGTTTCACTGGCAAAACAACCCCTATCATCATCAGTGTTTCAATTCAGGAGAAGCTACTCAGTGAGTATATCTAAACTTAACAAGGTTAAACTGGAATTTATATTCTGTCTGCAGTTGAATTGTATATACCTGGAGTAAACGTGTGGCTCTACGATACAGTTTGCTGTTGGTGACCTGCACGTCGATCATGTAGTTCTGGTATATCTTCCCCTTTAAGACATGAGCTCCGGTGCTCACAGCGTTCAGCACCAGCTTAGTGGACAGCTCCCACTGCTGAGAGAGAGAAGCAATTGATTTTCTTTCCCCCTGCAGTTATATAAGCTCCTCTGGGAGGAAACATGAAAAAAACAACATTAAAAATATAACCTTTCACCCAAAATGAGACCGACAAAGCACAAGAAATAACTAAAAAAAAAAACAATAAAAAGGGAATAATTCTTTTTGGATTTAACCACTCGGACGCTCCTTCTGTCCATTTGTCTGCAAAACGCTGTGTGGAAAGAGGGTGGCAGACCAAGAATAAGGGAGTAAATGAGGCAAAAACAGTTATTCATCATGCTCCAGTGAGTCATAGAAGTGATGCGACTGTAGCGTACCATGTGAAGCGAGCTCGCTGAAACAGATGCTCCCTGAAGCCAAGCAGTCTTTAGTGTAGATAAACACAGCCGATTGATGTGGTCCTGCAAGAAAAGAT
>NW_007578977.1:144688-151783 GCF_000690725.1 Stegastes partitus | reverse complement strand
GATAGATAGATAGATAGATAGATAGATAGATAGATAGATAGATAGATAGATAGATAGATAGATACTTGTTGTTGAGCAGCTGAGGTGTCTCCGTCAGCCTGATGATAAACAGCATGGAGGTTAGATGTCTTCTCTCTCACTCTCCGAGCCAAATCCACCACTTTGCTGACATCATCTGCGTAGAGAGGCGGTCAAAACACATGCTGATTTGATTTGGACTAAATCCAAACATGAAAATAAATAAATAAATCGTGCCTCACCGGAGTGCGTGTATACGAGTAGAACTGTGTCCTTGTCAGTGAGACAGGGAAGGACCAGATGTAGGAAATCCTCGTGTGCTATGCAAAACTCAGCACCCTAGAGGGAAGACACAAACATGTTATTTACACTCATTACTGTAGTAGTAGTTTAACATTCGCTGTAAATATGTTAAGTGTTGGAAACAGAAGTGTCGCACTTGTAGCATTTTAATTCTGACACAGAGGTGTGGTCTCAGGTTGTTAATTTAGACACAAGTGGTAACTGCAGCATTAATCTATAAAAAACATGAGGTGCTAGAAGCTTGGTGTTGATGAAGCAACAATAGATTGTTGTTGAAAGCTGAGCCTACCCAGAAGGGACTTATACCTGCATTCCTTCTACCAGCCAGCAGTGGGGAAACTCTCCTGGTTTGCAAAAAGAAATCGGACTGTATACAAGTCTATTTGAAAGTGGCCCTTCTTCTCACTTGATTTCTTACTTTAGAAAGCATTGTCTTTATTAGTTTATGGTCTCAATTACCAGTTTCAAGAGTTTTTGGAAACAGCTTCATTTCATAAATTATGGTTCCTTTTAGCGTAAAATAGATGATAAAGCGGGATATGTTTTAGGGCAGATTGACTGTCTGCCACCATATGGCCACATAATGTGTCCTCGGCTTTTTTAGTCAAATCCATTTGTCGTTCCTTATGTTAACGATATTACCGATGATACTTGCTAACATTAGCTACTGGTGATGCCACTTCGAGTAAGACTGTAGCAGCCAAACACCTGCTATTTTGATAAGCAACAGCGCTGATTTTAAATTCCCGTCCATAAAAGGGCCTTCAAAATAAGACATAAAGCATCCATCCATCCACTATCTATACACCGCTTTATCCTCACTAGGGTCGCGGGGGGCTGGAGCCTATCCCAGCTGACTTAGGGCGAAGGCAGGGGACACCCTGGACAGGTCACCAGTCCATCGCAGGGCCATCAGCCGTGAGCCGGATTCGAACTCACGACCTCCACCTCGGGACTGTTGCCCAGTGCGGGGGGATGCCAGCTCAACCTGGTGAGCTATTGCGGCACCCGACATAAAGCATGTTTAGGTAAATTATGTGGAAACTTTCGTTGACCTTTGAAAAACAGCAATACAACTTGCTGGCATGCATAGAGCAGCAGAGAATGTTGGTATTTTGAAAAACCAACTCAAGATCTGTCTATTTATTTATATGTTTTTGTCTGTTTTATTTCTCTTTTAACCCTTCACTTTTCTGTTATGGTCTGATTTTGCTATCCTGATTTTTTGTTCTTCTTCTGGTTCTTTAAAGCCTTTGTATGTCTGCATGAAAAGCGCTATACGAATAAAGCGACTGACTGAGACGTAAACACAAACACACAGAGCCCACATATATATATGCATGTATTCAAATTGTAGCGGCTGTAATGCTGATGAAATTCCTTTTCTCTGTTTCAAAACACTACCGCAGCTCTCTGGGGTAATTTAGAGGGCAACGACACAGTTTTTCTATAGTTTCACGCACTGAGGCAAAACATTTGAAGTAGTTGCATTAATCACACAATTGGAATATAGGCTCCGACCTCGTCACTCCCCACAGGGAAACTCTTAGCTCAGCAGTCGAGAAAGAAGCCTACAGGTGGAAGCTAGAGTGAATAATTTCTTTTTTTTTTCTCTCTGCAAAACTGCTAAAGAATCCCTTGTAAGTGCTACTTAAGTTGAATTGAAGACTTAATTAAGACCAATGAGCAGTATTATAAAAAAAGACTACAGCAGATTAACTGAAAACAGACATGAAGTCCAACAGGGTTTCACAAAGCAGGTACAGCGGGGTGTATTTTATTCTAATCCTGTTCAGGGTTAATCTACCAGTCACATGCTGAAGAGACAGATGTGTCATTACAGGGTGCAAAACAAGACCTGGATGTCATTTTAATTGGATTTTGCTGGATTTGAGACATTTTAATACTTATAAAACCCACAGACAAGCCGGAGCATAAATCTCCATGTCTGCAGTCAGCTCGCACCGACACTATTTTCTGCAGAAGATGCTCAGAGAAATCAGTAGAAGGCCATGCATTGTGTGAAATTAAGGCTTTGTTTTGATGCAGTAATTACTCATTAATTATAATGCCCCCCCCTCTTTTGTTTAAATGGATGTTAATTCATTGTTTCTCTTCACACACACCAGTGAAGTCAAGGGTCCCTCTTTGTTGCTCAGCTCTCTGTAGCCTCCACTGACGAAGCCTCGAACATCTTCGTAATCTAAGACACACAGATACGTCTAATGTTTGTCATCACACACTGAGTTAGATTTACGAGACGCCAGCAGCACAACGTGACTGCATGCGAAATGGAAATATTCTTTCAGGTGCAAATGAACCAGTTGTTGTTTTGCTGCTAATGAGCGCTCCTCTTACCTGCTCCAAACGTGGGGTTGCACTCACTGGCGTCAATGAGACTCAGCAAAGCCAGCGATCCCCAGCCGAGGTAGCACACTCGCCTGCCACACCGCAAACTGAAACATGTAAGATATGGTGGCAAGATTACTGAGTTACAAATGCTATACGTTCAAGCCGCTAATCTGCTTTGAAATAAGTCATTATTGAGGGTTTTCGTGGGAGGCTTTTGCACTTTTCTATCCAGAAGTCTGAGTGAAATCTATACAGATGCTGCAGAGAGTAGCAGGTGTGGTAACGGTTGGGTTTTAACTAACTGTAGTGATTTCTATTCTATAATTTTCCCCTTCCCCCCCTACACTGACATCAATAGAGTCATGGGGGATCCGTAAATCAAAATAACCCTGAGTTGGTTTACTGTGTTAATTAAAATCCGAGGCAACAGTAAAAGGTGTCACCGGAGATGTGCTACCTCTCCCCTGCTGCTTCCACCAGATCAGTGATGATCTCACTCTGAGAGTAAGTGATATCCAGAGTTCTCTCGTAGGCTCTCAGGTGCTGCAAAATACTGCTGTTGGAAATGAAACAGAAAAGACAAAAGAAGAAATTTGATTTTAGATTTACTTCCATTAACTGACCCAACCAGCAGCATCACATTCACATTCTCTTTTCCTCAATGACCTCTAGAGGTCAGTAACACACAATGGAAACAATGAAAACTCTGCCGTTGATCTGTGTTAGACTAATGCTGCACGGTGTAACAGCTTCTGCGGTGATTCTCAACTGGCTGCTGCCGTCAGCTTCAAGGATACTTTGACAAATGCCACGTGGGTTTTAAGAATGTTTCACGGTTTGGCTTTGTGCTACAGCTGTGTGACGGGAAAACAGCTGGTCCACTTGTGAATCTTAGATTTAGCTTGAATTGCAGAGATGAAAAACAATAACTGTGTATTCAAATGACAGCTGTAGTGAACTCGTATTAAGCTCGCAAGCTCTCATTCACTGATGTAGATAAAATTGTGAGCCGATACACTGATACGTGTGAGTGGACACACTCTTAAAGGCACAGATCAGCAGTAATGTGAAAAACTTGTAAAGGGTTTTTCGGATGAAGCGGTTGCAGGCTGATGGCTGTAAACACAAAGAAGCACTTAGAAAGCAACACGTTGCTCCTTTGGGTGCAGAAAGAGGGGACTGAAGGTGCTGTGAGGGTATGAAAGTGATTGCGAGGAGCTAGTCTACTGTCCACTTGCATGAATTCTTACTACACAACAGGCACTGATGCACTTTTAAGTCTGTTAAATACAAGTAATTGGCTCTAAAGCAATGTAAGCTTTTGTTATTTTTAGATCGGCTTCAATTTAAACCACACATTTGGTTTATATTATCTGATTTGTTTTCCCTGACGACAATGTATTTTAATTTCAGAAAATGAAATTAATCAAAATGCAGTGTTTCCACTTTTGTTTGTTTGTTCAGTAAGAAAATGTACCAATTAAAATCACTTTCTAATCATTGTGGCATCAAGGAATGTTTGCATTATGTATTCCACGCTTCAACAACTGTAACAGGACAATCAGTGTAAGTGGTTTTAATATTGTGGCTCGTCTGTGTTTGTTTATTCAAAAATATCAATACCAGCCTGTCTGTATGCTGAATATCAAGGCAAAGCCAGCAGACTGTTAGCTGCTATACAGACTGGAAGAAGTGTGAAACAGTTGGGCTTTCTTTGTCCAAATGTAAGAAATATGCCTACCAACCCCTCTACAGCTCACACATTGTACTCCATCTGTTTGTTCTCTGTGTTTAATCTGTGTTTCTTAACTTTGGAAGAAGACAGCTGTTTCTGCCTGCTTCCACTCTTTATGCTAAGCTAATCATCTGCTCGCTCTAGCTTTATATTTTGCCATAAGAGGGGGTATCAATCTCCCCACCTAACGCTGTCTATTTCCAACAGTCTTTAACTATTTCAAGTATCTTTCTTTCGCTGTCATTTATAGGACACTTTGACATGGTTATACCTCCGTCGAAACCTCTCACAGCAGCAGCAGCAAGCTAAAATAGAATCGTGCAAAGAGTGAGCGAATCCAGGTAGCTTCAGGTGAAATCGTTCAAAAAGCTTTTCGGTGTTTGTATCCGTGCTTACTTGTATGTGACGGGTGCGTGCGAGAAGGTGGCAGCATGAGCAGCGGATAAGACGACTTCCAGGAGAATCTTGGTGGTGCTGCCTCCCTTCATCCTGGAGGAGCCGCTGATGGCTTCTGGCTGAACAGACACACACAGAGAGTCGGCGGACAGAGCAGAGCGACACGGCTCCTTCGTTTCTAATTCTGAGACTTGACACAAATGCAACCTGAACAGTAAGTGGAGGAGCGGGAATAATGTGCGCGCGAGTGCGATGAGCACAAATACCCCAACTGCTGGGTTGATGAGGAAGGCCTGTTGGCTTTTGGCGAGCTCCTCCATCCTTTGCACCACGCTGCGAAATGTGAATGTGCAGCCTGGAAGAGGCTCATCCCTGCACAAAGGAACAGTTTGTTTTTTATGTTGAAATAACAGAAGTTTCTCCACAGTAAAATAGCATGCTGTAGGTTAACCACTCTTTACATAAACAGATACTTGATTGATCTTTTGCAGGAAATTACTTTGTCATCACAGTCAAGGAAAATACATTAAACAAGAACAAATCATGGAAGCACTGGAGATAATTCAAATAATTGTAATTTGTAATGTGCAAAAATATACAGTATGGGAAATATACAGTGTGCAAAATGATGTGCAAAACAAATCGATGCAATGAGATTAACTCTGCAATAAGAGTGAAGTACATCCACCCACACACCTGGCCTGATGTGCAGGGTTGAAGCCAACCAGTACAGGAGTGTACACTTCAGGGTTCTGCAAGCAAAATTCCAGCTGACCTGCCACAAATGGAGCCTACAGGACCAGAAATAAAACAATTGCAGTAGCAGTTTCACCAGCAGAGGTTAAATAAACACCAACTGTCAAACGTCTGTCCTCGGGTTCACGTGTAAACTTCTTCTCTGACTCTGAACTGTCAGACTGACTTACAGATAACCCGCACGAAATGCCGATGAACAAAACTCGCTTCTTTCCCTCGCAAACCTGCAGAGAACCAAAAAAGATGCAATGCTGGTCATTCACTAGTTAACTTCCGTCTCCACTTAAACATTTTCAATGATGCCACTGACCTTCTTCAGACTGAGCATGCCCAGTTTGGGGTCGTCTTCGGGAGCCTCTTGTGAGGAAAGCAGAGCTCTGAGGAAAATGAGTGCGAAGAAAAAGTGAAACGATGTAACTTTAAAGAGAGGAAATAACACATTTCTGTGCAACAAAACACACCTCCAGGGCTTCTGCTGCTACTTGTTTGGGTATGACCGATAGCTTATAGTGGCTAGCTGATGTATAGAAATATCAAAAGCTCACTAGTCACAGGTCAGTCCACACAAAGTAAGTCTTTTGTATGTTTAATTGTACTTTCATTACATTTATTTCACACAATCTCCACCTCAACACACCTGTCTCCTCCTGCAATGACGTATGAATAAACCGGACTGTGGTTCAGCTGCCTCAGCGCTCTGTTGAACCTTGACTAACATCACACACAAACACACAAAAAAACCACACTACAGAAAGCCATTTTTCCAAAAACCAAGTAAGATTAGATGAAATAACTTAATTCAGTGCAATTTTTTGATATTACAGGCACGGTCTTCCTTGCCTTTATCTTTCCATTATGAACACTCAACCAGTTGTTTGCCTCCTTATGCCTGGTTTCAAGGGAACTAATTCATGTTGTGAGCAACTTTTACCGTGATGAGGAAAGCCAGTCGACCAGAAGTGCCACAACCACTCAGTATAACAAGGCTGTCCTCTGGATCCTGTGAAAGAAACAGAGGACTCAGTGACCTGGCTGAAAAACAGACAAAACAGACCCATGCAAGGAGTCGGAGAGAAGATACCTTGAGAATGAGCTCCACCTTCTTAGCAACCTCCATCAATGTCGTCACCACTTGCTCGCTCAGAAGTCTCTAAAATTACAATCAGATAGTTATCAATTGAATTTTTAGAGGACATATTTGTCACTAATTATGTGTGGAGTGATTGTACCTGGTAGGCTGCTCCTGTTTCTTCTTGAAACATCTGGGCGTCACAGGCCTGTAACATCCTCACAATGCTGCTGGCTGAAGCTCGGTCGATGCCGCGCGTCAGAGGGTTCGACTTCTCTGAAACAGGGAGTGAGGGCTCATAATCTGGGGACTGACAGACAAAACGTAAGGAGAAAAAAAAGAATATTTTATACATCCATCCATCCATCCATTATCTATACACCGCTTAATCCTCACTAGGGTCATGGGGGGCTGGAATCTATCCCAGCTGACTTAGGGTGAAGGCAGGGGACACCCTGGACAGGTC
>NW_007578977.1:51879-144073 GCF_000690725.1 Stegastes partitus | reverse complement strand
GCAAACTCCACGCAGAAAGATTCCGGTGCCCCCACTGGGACGCGCTTGGCTGTAGCTTTACAGTATATTAAGCACACATTTATAAGAGCTGCATCAGTCTTTTCGTCAAACTCTGCAAGAAAACAACACCTCCCCAAATGCTACATTCTTTAAACTTACCTCCCATTCACGCATAGCAGAAAGAGTCCAGTCTGATCCTGCCATTCTAAACAAGTCTCTCCTTTCCTGCCAAAAACAGTTTGTCACAAGAAACGTCCCCCTGCGTTTCTGTTTGTTTCGTTCCAGTGTTCAATGAAAACCTCACAGTGCACCGCTCTATCTGTAGTGACAAAGTTCACTCACAGACCTTTGAGACTGAGGTGTAACAATAACACACACCGACACAAACAGCACCTGTGGAGTCACGGTGACTGGATTTAACACCTGCTAAAAGGGAAATAAACTGTACTAACAATGAGAGACTCACAAGTGAGACATTTCCCAATCCCCGATGCACAAAATGTACCACAGCAAAATCAAACGGAGCTCCGATATCAAACCGAAAACTCAGCATGGGACAGACTTTGTTTTAATACAAAAAGAAAATCCTTGATCTCAGCTCCGAGAGTGTTGGCTCAATATAAATAAAAACCTCGAACAGTGAAATTGCTGCCATGATTTCCAAACATGCTTTTCAACCCTACAGTGTCCCAAAGATCCAACTGATTCTCAGCAGTGAGAAAATATTTACACCACAGCAGATTGTGGAGTCTAATACATTTCATCACTCCTCCAAACTCCCACCACAGTCTCTCATAACTGCCGACTAATTGCCGTTGGTGACTCCACAGCGAGGACATTTTTCACATCGTGTTCCATCGACAAAGAAAAGACTAATATTATTTCTCCTAACACTCCATAACTCGTGTCACATCTCTCTCTCTTTTTCTTTTTTTTCTTACATAAAACGAATTACACATTTTCTGTAAAGGCCCATGACTCTGTAGTGATGCATTTGCATTAATCATGACTGGCTCACGCTGAATATTAATGATATCAGACATTTGAGGCTTTGGTGTTCACCTCTCTGAGTCAGTCCAGCACCAGAGCTGTGCGTGGGGCTGTGTGATATGTCAAGTTGGTACAGCTGCACCAACCCAGGATATGCAGAGACGAAGCAGACTGGACTAAAAAGAAATTTTCATTGTCAATCATTCATTATTTGATTAATTGATTAGTTGTTTGGTTCATAAAATAGCAAAAAAAATTGTGGGTCAGTGTCTCCAAAAGCTTTTTGTAAAGATATTCAGTTCAAGAGAAGGAAAGAAACCCGATAATATTCATATTTAGGAGGCTATAAACTTCCAAACCAATTATTTGACTGGTTGGCAATTAATTTAATCAATGAATCGTTGCGGTCTCTCGTTTAGGGTTAGGGTTAGTTAAACGGATGTAGCCCCCACGTTTAAAAAGAGAAGCACCATACACCTGCATTCTTTCTAACAGGTTGATTGTACAGAAAAGAAAATGACATTATTTTTTGCTTGATTTGTTACTTCAGTGAACAAATCCTAATATGTTTATGGTCTCAATGCCTAGTTTCAAAACAGCACGGTGTTCATTTAATAAATTATGGTCCTATTTAGAGGAAAGAAGTCGAATGCTTGGTGCTTAAGTGGTAACTTTGCATCTAAGAAGGCAACATGGGTGATACTGTCGGTGCTGAGAAGCCACCGGGGCTAATCAATTAGCAAGCTGGTAGGAAATGCAAAGCAGCTGGGCAAAAAACAACGTGTGAAATTTCCACTTATGATGCCGTGAATAGCACAAGAAGGGTGCGTACATGTGGACTCGTCGTGCGACCGCTGCACAGAAGGCGGCAATTGCAACAGCCCCGTCTCCTATGTGGCGTAAAAACAACAACATCATCTATCAACGCTTCCTTTCAGGCTGTATGGCGTATTAAACAACCACAGCTGGCCAAAGACTGCAGCTGCTCTTCAGTGGCAGGACTCCATGATATAAGCCTTAATCCAAGTCCTTGCTTCATATCTTGTGTACACCTAGTTTTGAGATTGTCATTGTTATGCTCATTTCTGCATAACACTTTGAATATGTGTTTAATAAAATAAGTCCCATTGCTACCCCGGGGTGTGGAAAGAACAGAAGGCGAGCAGGTTAAAATGCATTAATTTCTTAATCTGCACTTTAACTTTGTCATTTATTTCACATAAAATCTCATTTACATAAAGGGTCTTTCAGTTCAGGGGCCTTATTTTAGACATTTTAACCAAACCCAGGTCAGATTTCAGCCCTGGTAACCCAGGGTTCAGTGGCCAATCAGAACAGACTCTTTAATTAACCTGAGCGATAATCGTTTTTTTCCCACAGAGCTGGAAACAGATGGTGAAGAGGCAGAGACACAAAGGACATTATCACAGTTTTTTTTTTTTTTCTGCTATTTTCCGTCTGCAGCACAAAGCAGCATTCCAGCCGATTCTCGCTTTTCTTTTCCACGTTTTGAATTTTTCACAAATCTCACAAGCTTTTCAAAATGTAAATGCCTGCTTTGTGTCCGTGACGACTCGGAGCAGCGAAGCCACCCTGCTGCATTTTTCACAAACTGAACACGCCTTCCTCACTGAATGATGCAGCAGCAGACTTGTTGACCAGCTGATAACAATGTCTGAATTTATACATAATACAGTCAGAGGAGCTGAAGCACAAAGTCTCTTGTTCTGTTCATGCCTCAGCTGGTGAGAACAGTTCATTTCTTTCCATTTTTAGTTAGTTTGTTCTTTCAGCCACTATGTTTGCCTTTGAAATCCACGTGTTTTCAACCTGTAGCAGCGCTTCATAAATAAGACATTCCTCCTGAGCTGACCCTGGCGCTTCTGAGTCCAGCTCGCTGCAGCACTGCACTGCACACTGACCTTGGCAGCAAACCATGAAAGGTCCTTCGATTGTGGAGAAGCTGCAGGATCTCCTCACCAATCCGACTTATTCTCAGCATTGTTCTCAGTTCTTGACAAATCACTGCTCCCAGCGGAGGAAGGAAACTATCAACACTTAAGTGGCTCCTCTCATTATCAGTTATAAAACTCTGGAAGAGAAAATGACTCATTCAGAGGGAAAGATTTTGTTTCTACTGTTTTTGGCTTTGCTGTAATTAACATTGTCGTGAACTTAAGTTCAAACCTATTTGTTTGATGCTGTTTTAAAAATCACTGCATAAAAACCTAACTCCACATTATACATGCGATTATATAAATGTCTTCTTTCTCTCGTTTTTAAAATTATAACAGTACAAAAGCTAAATTTCTTACACTGCCACAGCACTGAAATGGTGACACATCAATTTCCAATGAAAAGGGGATCAAACTGTCTCCGTTAGCCGAGCCAAACAAATCTAAAATGACACAACTATGGCTGCATAATGACTTTTTTATAGCTTCAGTCTGTTGGCTTCACGAACACACACGTATATGCGCAACATGCATTCCCACATTAGCTGCTTCTATTTTTCAAAGATCTGTCTCTTCCTATGACAGTCAGGTTTGTGTTAAGAGGCTGTACATTTTGAACCTCCAGTTTTACACATACATTTACTCAGATATTGTACTCTTACGTGTAATTCTGAGGTGCTTGAATCCTGTCAACGTGTCACAGTGAAAAAGACACTGAACCCCAAGTAGTCTGCTAAATGAATGTATACAAATATACTTACATACAGTATTTACAATTGGCTATACCTCTAAACGCTGCTAACATGTTAATGCATCTTTAATATTAATCCTGAAATAGCTGAAATGTTACTGTAAAACACTAACAGGAGTGATTCTGGCTGATTCGATGTTCTCTCAGGTTGAATGTGATTCTCGCTATGTTGGAAAATTATGTGAGTTCAACAAACTTCATGAACGTTAAAGACGCAGTTTCACCTCAGCAGATCTGACAAAGCGAACAGTGATGTCAGTTTGACGTCTTATCAGCAATGTGACGCAGCAGAAAAATAAAAATGATGCACTGGTCAAGTTTGAGATTCTGGGCCATTTTGCTTCCATAACCTTTTAGTCTAGTGGAAAAAAAACATCCAAAATACACATTTTTGTATGCAGATCAAACTAGAGCACATGTCTTTAAAGGCTGTTTTCTCAATATATGACTGAGCCAGAAATCTCCACTTCAGTGGCATTTCCCTACAGAAACTTTCCAGTTTTATTCCTCACTATATTCTGAAGGTGGGGTTTTGTTCATGTACAATTCATAGCCTGAATTTTTAAACATTTTATTCCTCAAATCACAGCAAAAAAGGCTTTTTTTTGGGCTTCTTTTCTGATTTATAGAGCGATAAAAATAGATATCCAACATTTCCTCTGTAAAAACATTTGACCAATGCCAACAAAAGAATTTCTGATGTTGAAATGTATGCAAATGAGCACATGTTTAATTGATTATTGCGTCATTTTCATATTTAAGCATCACATTTCGGACACACAAGAACTAATTCTATTAATGTGTGCAATCAGCTGGGGTCAGTCAACCTCCCTATAGCTTCATGTTTATGCTGTTCTCTTGTAGTGTCTCCTTTAATGTTCAACACTGGTACATGACCACAACAGAGGTAAATTCATACACGAACACTACTGTGTATACGGTTCTGCTTCTGCACTCGCTCTTCAAACGCCACAAAGCGGAGAAAAGGATGAAAAGTTTTCAAAAGGCACCACCAGAGTTCGACAAATCTCTGAGAATGTTTTCTTTTTTAGGCAGTCGGAGCTTCCTAACCTGATCCAGTTTTTCTTGAGTAACATTTTAAATGCGTTAACTTATAATACAGTCAGTTTAGCGCACATAGCAGAACTATTTTCCTCCGCTGTCAGGCTCTTCCTAGAGGCTGAAAGTCGCCTGTTCTCAGCAGTCCTCCTCCCTACTGTGCTCACATTCTCTTCAAACTCCCTATCTGGAGTCAAACAACAACCCAGTTTGCCATCTATTCTGATTTTCAACAATCTGTGAAACTTTGTCCTTGTCTCTACAGTCAAATACTCCTGTTTTTATTTTTTTTTAATTTTCTAATTAACTTCAGATTGTTTTTCCCTCTAAAGCCTTTGTGCAGACGTACACTTCCTGCATACCAGAGATGTCCTGAACAGTGAACAGGAAAACTTTGGCGCCTATCTTTTTTAATTACATCTGCACCTTATCTAACTCTGTCCTCAATCATGGGAAGATTAAAACTTTCATTTTGTGATTCCCATCAACTCAGAACAAGGTCATTGTTTTGATCATTTGGGGGTTTGGTGCTGATTTAGCTGCTTCTTTTTTTTTCTCTTGAATAGCAGCATGCCGGGAGCATTTCGTGGCATTTTTGCGAACTCATTTGGATAAATATTGTATAGTGGAGGGTGGGACTGCAGCTGCACGCTTCTCTGGGTATGATTCAGGGGGAAGAGGATTGTCTTCTACCGTGCATGTGTCATTTATGCACATAAAACTTGATTTCATGTTTGAAATTCATGACAAGCTGAGATCTCTGTGGACCAGAGCGCCACAAACATCCACCCCAAGTCCCTGCAAGTCACATTTCTCTGCTCTTTCTCAAAGATCTGGGTGCAATTATCCTTAAGTGCGGGTGTCAGGGAGAATAGTCTGCAGCTGAATACCTCGAGTGTTGCCGTCACTCACTCTCATTGTCTCTCGCTCGCGCGCAAACGGCGAACCATCGACTCCCTCTCCCTGTCCTTCAGCCGCACAGCCACGGTCGTCATGACAACAGAGCGGCTAATCTCCAGTGGACAGCGAGAGAGAGAGAGAGAGAGAGAGCGAGGAGGGGGGAGAGAGAGCGAGAGAGAGAAAGTGCAAGAGCTCGCACAGGAACGTGCTTCTCAGAAAGTGTGTGATAAAGAGATGCAGTGCATGCTTGCATATTTCACAGTGTGTGTGTGTAGGGAAAAATAAATTAAGTGTGTGTGTGTGTGAGAGAGAGTTGCTTGTGTGTGTGTTTCCAGCTCAGTTTAATGACATCATTGGCTATATCTTTACAACAGTGCACAGGTTTTAATGCAATATTTATCTATGATAACCAGCATTTCTCCCTCGCTCTTCCACACTCATTCTCTCCATTTGTGCAGTAATTCCTCAATCCAGCATTCATTTTCTCTCCTCCTGACCTTCATCATTCTCAAAAAAAATCCTTATTTACCTCCCCATCCTGACATCTTCCTCCCTAAACGCAACCCTTCTCTGCCATTTATCTGCTTTTCCTTCCTCAATTTTTTTACAGTAAATCACATTTTCTTCCACTCTATCCCACAAAAAAACATGCCTTTTCCCTCTCTTCCTCTCCGACACACCCTTTTCATCCCTGCCACAATTCCTTAATCTTCCAGTCATCCCCTCTCCTCCATTTTCCCGTCAATCTTTTCATCCTTTCAAACTGCTCCGGCCTGAATCATCTCTTCTATCTTTATCTTGCTCTCCACACTCACTCCTTTCATCCCTCCTCTAATTCCTAAACCCATCCCTCCCTCTCTCATTCTCCATCCGGCCCTCAGCGTTTCAGCTCTCCTCCTATAGTCCCTCTATATATGCCCCCCCTCCTCTCCTCTCACGCAGAGCCCATCCCAGTTCCTCACGTTTCTGGCCTCTCTGTCTCCCTGCACTGTAGTACATTACTGTAAAACACAGCAAACTGTGGTTGAATACTGGTGAATATGATGCTTGTCTTGGGAGCCAAAAACAAAATTGATGTCAGCAGCAGGATACTGTAAATATTGATGGAATGAAGCGAGGAAAACGTGGTCAAGAAGCATTACTGCATTCATTTTTTACAATAAGCAAAATGACTTTTCCTTGGTTTCTACAATATATTTAATAGGCCACAATTAATTACACATTGTAGGATTTGAATGACTGTTCCATAAAAGCTAACCTCCTTTTTAAAAAAAAAAAAAAGAAAGAAAAAAAAAAGAATTTTAGTGTTGTAGGCCTTTTAAAATTGTAAAAGAGATCGCAAGTCTGCGTCATAAATATTAAAGACACTTACAGGAACCTTCAGGAAACATTCTTTAAGTGTTCCCTGAAGGTTCTCTAAAGGTTCATTTTAGCCAGAATTGCTATTTGTGATGCATGTCTGCAAGTCAGAGTATCGTTTATACGTTTTCAAAGAAGAAAATGCTGTAATTTGCAGGTGACTACAGTTAAAGTGAAAGTTGATTACAGTGGCAGCACTATAACAGAGTGTATCACTGGAAAGTCTGGTTAGAGTAAACATTATATTCACTATAGATGCTGCAATCAAGAATATAGTAAATAACTCTAAATAGATATATATATATGCCACTATTTCTACTGTAATTTTGAAAGAAAATGTGCTGAATTGTGCTTGCCTGGCAGAGATCAGTCACACACACACATATGTTAGGGCTGATTAGGCTGGCACAGCCACCGGGCAGGCAGCCCACTGGAGGGGATGATGGAGGGATGCATGGAGAGTGTGAAGGAGAGCGAGACTCAGAGAGGGGACGGATGGAAGAAACGATGATGATTGATGCAGCAGTAAAAGGCAGATGGTGGAAATCCTTGTGTGATTTTTTTTTTCTCCTCCTATAGAATGAGGAAAGTGGCTGTTTTCATTGGAAAACAATCACCGCGTTCCTGGAGCTACAGCGCAGTATAGCACGAGCCCCCCTCCCATCCCCGGTAGGTGTGTGCAGATGTGCTTTCGGGGTTGAATCCGTTAGAGGGCGGAGTATGAGAGAGAGAGAGGGAGAGAAAGTGAAGACGGAGTGGGGGGAAAGCAGGAGCTGCAGAGGGCTGGAGCTGCGGAAAGGAAGAGGAGAGGAGCGGACACGGGTGGCAGCGGATGCCGGGTAGCTGTGGCCTGAGTGCGGGCGACATGAGACGCAGGAGTCGGTGGTCCTCCGGAGGGTTTTAGGCTGCAGGAGAGAGAACAGTGTGGTGACCGGTGCGCGCACACGCACGCGCCTGAGTCACTTTTGGGGGGGCACATTATAGCCCTCCCCCCCTTAGAGGACACACACACACACACACACACACACACACACACACACACACACGTCTTAAGAACAGCGGGAGATGCATTACGTCATAGCCTCCCGTCGCCCTAGTTGACCGCGCGCGCAGGACGGGATGATGCAGGGCTGCTGGACCACAACGGGAACGGATTCCGCTGCTGCTGCAAGCGAGCGCCCGGTGGCGGTGTCCGGACCGCACGAGGAAGAAGGGGAGCCGCCGTCGCGCGGCCGCCGGCTCTGATGGCTCCTCGCGCCCCGGGCGGGAAAGAGACACAGCAGTCGCCGCGGCGCGAGAGGGAAGGGGACAGCAGGTATCTGGGAAGTGACGTGGAATCCGCGCCCCGCGAGAAAGCACCACGGTGCGGTTGTCGTGCGTTTCGCAGGAGGGCAGGAGCGGGAAGGGGAACATGGCCGCGCAGTCCGACGGCGGCAAAGCCGGGGTCGGGTGCGGCGGCGGCGGCTTCGCCCAGCTGTACGATGTTGACGCCGAGGAGCCTCTGGACTCCGCCGCGATCCACATCTGTCAGTGCTGCCGCTCCTCTGCTTGCTACTGGGGTTGCCGCTCCGCCTGCCTCGGCTCTCTGCTCGGCGGGGGCCAGCCTGCCGGAGGGGTCGGCATCCGGGAGACTCACTGCCCGCCCCGGGAGCAGCTGTGGCTGGACTGCCTCTGGATCATCCTCGCCCTCCTTGTCTTCTTCTGGGACGTTGGCACGGACCTGTTCCTGGCGGTGGACTACTACCAGAGGCAGGACTACCTCTGGTTCGGCCTCACGCTCTTTTTCGTGCTGGTGCCGTCGGTGCTGGTCCAGATTCTGAGTTTCCGGTGGTTCGTGCAGGACTACACCGGCGGAGGGCTGGGGGAGGTGGAGGGGCTGACCAAGCGGGGCACGGTGGCTCTGGGGTGCCTGTATCCCGGCAGGGACCGCCTGCAGCTGGCCACCATCTGGCTGTGGCAGGCCACTATACACATCCTCCAGCTGGGACAAGTGTGGAGGTAGGAGGGCACAACACAAACAACAGCACACACCTGATCCTTACCTGCATTCACACAACTCTCTCACACACAGTGTCACACAGACTGATGCTGCTAATGGGTAGAGTGGGATGTCTACTTGATGTAGCTACAAGAAAGAAGAGCTCGCCTCACAGTGACAGGGAAAGGCTCTCTGTGACCTCTCCTGCGCTTGAGTTACTATCTGCGAATGACAGACTGATATGAGGAGAGACACAGTCCTCTCACACACAAACTCTGTGATCCACTAAAACTTTGCAGAGTTTTAATTTTTGGGTCATCTCATGAAAAGTTAATTCAGCAACTCAGACTGCACTCGACTGCGAAAGGAGCAGCAGACACTGCTGAGAGGGCTGCAAGGAACTGACATTGTCTTCCACAAGTGCACTAGTTCAGAGTGAGCCTCGACACACTTCAACAGAAAACCTTGGATTTACTTAAAGATGAAATAAAGCACATCCACAGTCTGACTGAAGCGCTCTCCGTGGTGCTGAATCCATTTCCAGCACCACTGACAGCGTCTCAGTCAGTGTTCCTCACTTCAGGTGGAGAAGTCAGGGTTGTGTCTGTGCACACATTTGTGAATGTGTGTGTCCATGTGTGTGTGTGACCAGTGGAAAAACGGTGTCACGGCTCTTCCCGTGAGTGTCAGCATGCATGGAGAGTACAAAGAGGAAAAGCATCTGCGCTTCTGGCAACACAACTCTCTCCTCTCTCGCTCGCTGTTTGTCTCCCTCGCTCTCTCGCACACACATGTATACGCACAGTTGGACAAGATTAGGTGCTAATTGTAGTGCTAAAAGACTACACACTCGTGCCCCCTCTTCCTGCTGCACACACATACACTTTTTTTTCCCCTGATTCATACAAATGTATGTTTGTTTGTGTAGCTTGGGAAGCAGATTGTCTCCAGCCTCCACTCTGGTTCCTTCCCCACCCCTCTCTCCAGAAGACTCCTTAATGGTGTCCACTTGCCTCTGGGTGGGCAGCAGGGAGAGTAAAGTGATGTGTGTGTGTGTTCGCATCCCGCTGTGCCAGAGATGTGCTACTCAGCTCTTCTGCTCCGGTTGTAGGGTTAAATCAACCCCCTCCTCGCACACAAACATCCTTCTCCTACCTCCATCCCTCCCCCCCCCTTCCACCTCTTCCCAGTAATCACCCCCTTGGCCCTGCAGAATGGACTCTCCCACCTGGAGGAAGTGGAGGAGCAGGAGAAGGAGAAGAAGGAGGCAAGGAGAGGGGGGTAGTTGTAGCTGAGGAAATGGTACGGCCTGATTGAGACAGAATGCTTAGAGATGGAGAGGGAGAGAGGGGGGTGAGGACGTACACAAAGTGGCAAAAAAAAGGGGGGGGAGGGGAGAGAAAAGAGAGCGAGAAGGGAAAAGGAAAAGTGAGAGTGGTGGGGGTAGGGTGGGGTGGAAGATCTACAGTATTCGGTACATATGGTTTGAAACCACATCCTTCCATGTCAAGGCGTTAAGTGGCTGTCACACCCGACAGACACGCCACTCGGAAAAAACCTCGACCCTTAGCGTGAACATTAAACACAAGATTACAGATTTTTAAAAAGCCAAACAAATGACGCTGGTTGTTTATCCTTCATTGATCTTGACTCAAGGACACACAGCATTTTGGGGTTTGTCCCTTATGTTAAAGCATCCATCAGTGCAGATTTGAATGTATGGCGTGCAGGCACATGGGAGCGCTTTCCTTTTCGTGGTGCATTATTTATGGTACGCGAATTAAGCTGGTATGTTTCAAACCAGATGGCTGTAATAGTCGTACATATAGAGCCATTTATAATGAAGAAGCACACGCCGATGCCCATGCACGTACAGCGGTGATGCACGCACAGCGAGAGCAAGGAGGGTATCATTAGAATGCATTTGTGCTCATGTGCATACATGACTGCACACACAGCTAGTGACCGAAGGCATTTTAATTGAACTCCCTGCCTACGTCCACCCACATGTGCTGTACTTTCCAAGAGATGTGCTCGGTATGTATGGATCAACTTCACGTCATGGGTGTTTGTTCATAAAAAGGTTCTATTAGATGTTCATACTGGAGCTCGACCGATGCTGGATGTTTGGGCTTGATGCTGTTACTGATTTTTAGGGAGTGGAAAACTGCAATATTGATATATTGACTGGTATTCTTCCGCTTGACACCACCGTCTGATGAGCTGTTACTCTGCTACATGTGCTGCGCATGTGTCATTTATGCACATAGAACTCGATTTCATGTTTGAAATTCATGACAAGCTGAGGATCAGAGCGCCACAAACATCCACCCCAAACAATCTGCAGGGCAAACTTCTAAATGACCCCCCAAGCATCTTTTTCTGCCTTATGTTGTATGAGAAAAAAAAAAAAGACCAGCGATCAAGTTGAGAAGTATTCATATTTCTAATAAAAGTTCAGCAGAGTCATAAGTTTTAGTTGTTAGAATTTAACTAGTTTTATTTGTCAAATCAGGGAAAAAGGAGGGAGGAAAATGAGAAATTGATTTAAATTATTGGCATGCAAGCCACCAGTGGCAGATTTCCTTTTTGTGCTTTTATGAAGAAGGTCTGCTGCTGACTGTGTTGCACTCACATGGTACTTTGTTGGAAAAATCAAACTGTAATTAAAATAAATGCCGATTTGGTTGCAAATGTCGGTAAAATAAAGATAAAAGCGACACATTCTGAAAAAGTTAGATTGGTGTGTAAAAGTGTGTTTGAGGTGCCACATGAAGCAGATTACATGTTTAAAGCACTTTTTTGTTGCCTCTTGCCTCCTAGAAAAACTAGGGTCAACATCAGATGAAAAAAAACACAACATTTGTCAAACTATACTTGTAATTTTGCATACCTATCTCACACTTTGTTTTAGTGCTGTGCCAGTGCTGGAGAGTCAACTCTAATCTATAGTTTATAGACAAACCTCATCGATCAACATGATGCCAGTGTCGTGCCAAAAAAACTGACTGTGCTCTTCTTGTTAAAGCTGCATCGGCCAGTTTGTATGTGTCTGCAGCTGCTTTGATTTAAATGAAATACACAACTTTATATCAGCAAAAAAATCATCTTTGTGAACATTTCTTGTCAACCTAAAAACTGTGACCTAGATGATTGTTTCTGATGTTTAGGCTGTATGTAATTGGTGTGTCTAATATCCGTCTTTAGACGGCAATTAATATGATTTACAGATGGGATTTCGATAAAAAATGAAGAAATTCTCTATTATTCAATTATTCTATGGACTATAATCCCTAAAATATATCCCCCATGAATGAAATCAACCCACTTTGATGCATTAGTAACATTTTGGTCACACTGTAGGGGTAACAGCCAGTTTTTGATCAGTGGAAAACTGCAAAATATGAGCTGAATTGATCTTTTAAATTCGTTTCAATTGGTTAAAACAACTGTGGTGGTTATAATCTAAG
Source organism: Stegastes partitus (assembly GCF_000690725.1). Lineage (NCBI taxonomy): Eukaryota > Metazoa > Chordata > Actinopteri > Pomacentridae > Stegastes > Stegastes partitus. The sequence continues at coordinate 131,611 of NW_007578977.1, read as the reverse complement.
GCACAGAGCAGATAAAGTAATGCAGAGACAGAAGGATAATCAATCCTAATTAGTTTTTGGCAGAACAATGTTCACCGGTGTCACTAATATCAAGAGTTTTCAAATCTAAATCTAGACAACGTGATGTCTCATACCGATCGAACATTTTAACAGACTTTTTTGAAAACCTGTTTGGTCGTTATTTTGCTTACCACGAACAGATGAGTCTTAAATCATGACGGCATGCTACACGATTCACAAGCCCTAAATTTGGATTCTGTTTTAGTCATAAATGTCTCAACAAGCAAGCTGTTTTTATCTCGGGATCTGTCACTCTGCTATTTGCAGTAGATTGCTATTTCTTTATTCATTATTGCATCATCTGCTGATTATTTTCGTGATTAGTCAAGTGGTTGTTCTGTCTAAGAAATCGCGCCAGACACGACAGATAAAATGAGAATAAGGCAGAGGAATGTGAGCACGGAGGGAATAAAAACAGTTAAATGATCACAATCAAAGCAATCTGAGTTTAAAAAAACAGAAATCAGACAGTTCCCAAAGATTGCTCAATGAGGAAAGTTTTAAAAGTTCAGTCGGCAGAGAGTTCCAAAACCTGATCACTCCTTGTGACAAACTGTGACCCGGACATAATGGTTTTTTATCTGACCAACATACCAAGTGGAAAGACATTCAAGTTGCCATCATATATGTGTCAAAAACAAAAAGGAGCATGAAACCCTTTCATTTGTGAGGCGGAAATCAGCAGATATTTGGCATTTGTGCTTGAAAAACTGATTACTTGTCTAAATGTTTCACATTGCTAGATACCCATGAAGTTTAAAGCTAAAGTTCCAAGCAGGAAAAACCTTGAGTGAGAACATGAATGAGCCTTTGTATCTCTGCAGGTACATCAGGACGCTGTACCTGGGCGTCATGTCGCGTCGGCAGAAGGAGCACCAGCGGCGGTGGTACTGGGCCATGATGTTCGAGTACGCGGACGTCAACATGCTGCGACTGCTGGAGACTTTCCTGGAGTCTGCGCCTCAGCTGGTCCTGCAGCTCTGCATCATGATCCAGGAGAACCGAGCCGAGACGCTGCAGTGTAGGTGGAGCTCAGACCACACACGGGCCGTCTGGAAAAAAAAAAATCAGCTCTGCATGAACATTACCAACTCGCTGCCACATTTATCGCCATAATGCCGTGTTTTCATGTTGCCAACAAAGCACATACAAATCAGCAGCTGCACAAACAGTAATTAGCAATTTCCGCACATTGTGCCCAGTGATGTGTGGCTGCAGATGGTGCTGCTTCTGGATTTTCACACCATTTTTTTTTTATATATTTATTTTTCGTTGGTCAGGTAATCTAAGAAGAAAAGCACAATCATGAAATGTTCGGGGGATGTGCTAGCCAAACTCCTTCGCCCTCCTCTCCCTTATTCATCCAGGCAATGTATCATCTAGGCGGCCACCCACTGGTGTTATTCATCCCTATCACTCTGCAGTTTTGGGACACCTTCTTACTTTAATGCAAATATGTGACTAGTCTGAGGGGGGTGTACGCACACAGCAGCTGGGACATTAAAAATAACTTTATATTTGAGAGCATTAAGCGTCATTACCAAATGTTACCGTCGTGTCACACACTACCTCTTATTTAAGGATACGCATCATTACACAAAACACCCCCAGTGAGTCATAATAAAGTGTTAATATACTTCACGAACCTTGAAACCACGATTTTACCTTGTTCTGCTGTATCTAAATCTTCTTTCGTAACCCTCCTCTGTGTCTCTCTCCCTGTAGGCATCTCCTCCCTGGCCTCCCTCCTCTCCCTCGCCTGGGTTCTGGCCTCCTACCACAAGCTGCTGCGAGACTCTCGTGACGACCAGCGCAGCATGAGTTACCGCGGGGCGCTGCTGCACCTCTTCTGGCGCCTCTTCACCATCTCGTCCCGCGTCCTCTCGCTGGCCCTCTTCGCCTCCCTCTTTCACATCTACTTCGGCATCTTCGTGGTGCTCCACTGGTGCGCCATGGCCTTCTGGGTGGTGCACGGGGGCACCGACTTCTGCATGTCCAAGTGGGAGGAGGTGCTCTTCAATATGGTGGTCGGCATCGTCTACATCTTCTGCTGGTTTAACGTGAAGGAGGGCCGGACGCGCTACAGGATGGTGGCGTACTACACCGTGGTGCTGGCTGAGAACACCATCCTCACCGGCCTGTGGTGAGTTAATCCAAGGAGATATGCAGTAGCTGTCATTTGCATTTTCTTACATCCTGGATGCAACTGATGTAATATCAGAGAAGAAATCTTGGCTACACGAGCCTGTAGTAAAAGATGGTGATGATGTCTCAGTGGGCTTTCTGTTTGGAAGAAGAAAGAAAAAAAACACAAACCAGAAAAAAATGTAACATATGAGGATGAAAATAGAAGAAAACACCAGAGAGGATGCTCTCTTTGGGTGGCTTGGTGTGCAATAGTACTAGAAAAAAAAAGCAATTACACAAAATGAAGTGGTAAGAATAAGAGTCCAATAGTTACACTACAGCAAGTTCAACTTAAATGTAACATTAGGAACATAATGAGATGAATAAATTAGGTCTCAAGACAAAAGTTGCAAGAAGTAGGTTAGTGAAAATGTACAATAGCGGTTCTTTACATAGAACCAAGGAGCTGCTCTGCAATCGTTCGGGGATTTGGTCAGCAGTGGTGGAGGGAGTATCTAGATTCTTTGTTTCAGTAAAAGTACTAATATCACACTGTAGAAGTCCTCTGTGTTGAAAAAGGTGAAGTATTATCACGAAAATGCACTAAAAGGACTAAAGGTCAAAGTACTCAATGCAGATAAGGGTCCCTTGTGATTGTTGTATTATTATATATTATGTCATCAGGTTATTATTACTCATGCATTAATGCAAAAGCAGGATTTTACTGTTGTAGTTGAATGAGACAGAGCCCAGAGATTATTTCTAAAGTTGCCAGTTAATTCATTATTCGACTAAATGTTTCAGCTTGTACTCGTTTGATCTTTTGGATAATTTATCCCAAGCCATCATATTCAATCAAGTTCCTCATATGTTTTAAGCGCAAAAATTAAATAAATAAAGTGAGATGAGAAGTATTTCCTTCTGAGATGTAGCGGAAGAGGAAAGTGGCGTGAAAGCAGGGCCGGTAAAGTACGAGTACCTCAAATTAAGCTCGGAAGTTTCACAATTGTAACTCGGTTACATTCCACCGCTGATGGTCAGAGCAGGAAACTCGATAGGACTGGAGCTGAAAAGGTTAAAATATTGACGTGGCGGGTCAAAGACTGCAAACGTTCGGCCAGCTGGCTGAAACTGAATTACACTAAAGCTACAGTAGTCCAATCTAAATCCAGTTCTCATAAACAATAAACAGATTTCAAGTGCAGATTTGAGCGTCACAAGGGAGCCAGCTTCCACGAGAAAGTGTGCTGGTATTTTTCTAATTATCAAAAAAATGGACTAAATAATGATCTGGTTCTATCAGTAGGTAAAGCCTGACATACTGTTTCTTGTTCCTCTGAGCTCCTTTGTTTATCCAATCCCACACACACCATGCAGATGCCATAAATATTCACTAGAGGAATAAATGTGTATTAACTAAATAGTCCCCGACAAATGTTCGCTTTAGTCCTGTTTGAGGAAGGCTTTTCTCGGCAGGAAAGCGGCGCCTTGGTGCAGAGTGCTACAGGCAGGGCATGGAGAGACGAAATAACATGTTATTGATTTTGTCTTTTCATAAAAAATGTTTGACAGTAATGTAGAGGCCTTTAGCCTTATCCTTTAAAACTGCATGCTCCAAATGTGTGTAGGAGGCAGCTGTAAACCCAGAAACAGAGCAGTAATATACTTGTTACATGGTGGAATATTTCACTGCTGTACTACAACTACTTGAATTGAACCCCTGTGTGATGTGCAGGTATGCCTACAGGGACCCCGTGCTGACCGACTCCTACGCCGTCCCAGCACTGTGTGGCGTCTACCTGACGTTCGCAGGTGGCGTCCTGGTCATGCTGCTGTACTACGGCTTCCTGCACCCCGCCACCGCCCACCTCCAGCCGAGTCCCGCCTCGTCCTGCTGCGCCCAGCTCCTCTGGGGCCTCCCCCTGCCCCCGTCGGCCCCGCCCACCGCCCCGCCCACCCCGGCCCACATGGCCAAGTCACAGACGGAGGAGGATGTGGCCGAGACGTGTCTTCCCGTCTTCCAGGTGAGGTCCGCGCCCCCCACCACCAAGCCCGAGGGCCCGCTCATAAAGATCGACATGCCCAGGAAGCGTTACCCAGCGTGGGACGCCCACTACGTAGACAGGCGCCTGCGGAGGACTATAAACATCCTGCAGTACATAACGCCAGCTGCTGTGGGCATCCGCTACCGTGACGGACCCTTGCTGTATGAACTGTTGCAGTACGAGTCCTCACTCTGACACACACACACACACACACACACATATGTCAGCACACATCCGTACACATGAGCACCATAAAAAAAATGTGTATGTAAACGTGGATGTTCAGATTTAGAGAAGACACAAAGTCACACCCAATATAAGCACACACACACAAACACAAAAGCAATCTGTCACTCACACACACACACACACACACACATTCCTTGCAGGCACCTTCGACCTGCGAGTCCCATGGCCATGACTCAACAAGCTGCTTCAGCGCGAGTCCATCTCCTTCACTCTCGATCCTTCTGTCTCCCTATCCAGCTCCTCTAATCGCTCTCCACTCGGTCTCATTTCTCTTTAATTTTGCGCGCTCCGCTGTGAAGAAAAATTTTTTTAAAAAATTTGAAAAGATGAGCGCAGTTTCACACCAGAGTCTCCGACCGCCGCGAAGCCATTTACGTTGCGCTCGTCACGGGTTTCAGTAGAATTAAAAGATGTGACACAAAGAAAGAACAAACGTCACTTTCAATAAAAAGGAGTTTGTGAACATGTTGTCGTTAGTCTAGTCTAAGGGTAGTGTATATATTTTCTATGTACAGAGCGGTTGTTTTTCTATTGTGCCGTTACGTTGTTGTTGGACAAAGCTGTTGTTTTACGAGGTTAACAGGGAGAGTGGCATTGCATGATGGGAAAGATGGAGAAACAGTGGGTATTAGTAATGCAGACTCAAAAAAGGAATCCAAACTTTTAGTTAAAATCTCTAAAAAAAAAGAATAGTCTGAAAATATGGGGAGTAGGTTTATTTGTTTTCTTGCCAGAGAAGAGTAGATCTGTACCTTTTGATTAGCTTAGTTTAGCTAAAGAACTGAAAGCAGGCGCAAACAGCTAACTCAGCTACGTTAAAAGTTAAATAATTCTCCCTACCAACACCACTTAAGCCCTTTTCTAACAGGACAAGTGTCACAGGAAACGGCTTCTTTGAGGGGTCAGAGATTGTCTATAGTCTTGCCAACCAGATATTCAGAATTGATGGCTGCTAATTTAGATTTTTTTTCACCTTTGGAAAGCGCTAAGCTAACGGTTTGCCCCTACTTTCAGATTCATGGTAATCTCGGCTAACAGTCTCCTCGCTGTAGCTTCGTATTTGTCTGATAGAAAAAAGACGAGTATAAGTCCTCTGAAAAAGCAAAGTCTGTTCCTGATGCTAACACTTGAATACATTATGTTGAATGACGGTTAGCAACATTAGCTCTCAATTGAGGAAATAAGAATTAGGCTAGTAGCTGCTTCAAATACAATTTAAAAACACTAAAATAATGTGTTGTTTTTGCTGCTCAACACCAGGCAGTGGAAAAATGTTCAAACATTTGGCGACTTTGGGGAGTTTTCAAAGCTAACCTAGCTAAAACAGCGACACAGGACTAGCTAGCTGGGTGTTTGGCAGGATATTAGCTGAGATACTGTTTCACGAATCTACAATCAATATACAAATTAACAAAAGTTTTAACCTGAGTTAAGGTCACTTTCTCTCACTTTTGACACCTTAGCGTATGCTAAATTTCTCCCAGGAACAGTTCTTATGGCTTACAATGTACACTAGTCGTACCAATCTCTCCAAAACTCTGTTATGCTTCTTCATAACAGCGTACCAGACTCATGTTTTTTGTGAAAATCAACCCACTAAACATTAAAGCTGCTCAGAATTTTAGAAACAAACAGAAGAATCCAAAACATAGTTAGAGGAACAAGTGATGTTTTCACTGATGATTATCGTAAACATGAATCCAGAATACAGAAATGGACATACGTGCTTATCGCACCATTTTCTGTGTTGCATGTATGTTGTGTGAGGGCTTCACAGTTCTCCATCTTTTCCTGTTATGCTTACAGGGTTAATGTGAGGTTACATTTTCTTGTTACTTACAACAGCTAGTAATGCTCAGTAAAAATCGGGCTGCATCGTGCTAGACGACAACAACAACAACAACAACGGGAAAAAAAAGAGGAATCTCCAATTTCAAAGAAAGCAAATGCAAGACTAATTATTTTTGATCTGCATTTTTTCTGTCTGTGATGTCCCAATCATGTCGGTCCCACGCTAACAGGGTGCTGCCACTGAAGCCGATATGAAACAGTTTTGGACTTCAATTGTCACAACCCTCCCGATGACTTGTCCTCTCTTGTATTGCGTCCAATATCGACTCCTCCGAAAGCCACCCACGGCTGAGCTGTGATGTATGGCTCATTATTTATTTTTTTTGTTTGTTTATCCCTCTAATCCAAGCTGTTACATTGGCAGGCGACAACAAATGAGCCGAGATATCAGTCATCAGCGAGAACGTCGCATCTCCTGTAATCGCACGCTGTCAGCGGCGGGAGGGGGGGGTTGCCTTCGCACAGCGGGGTGCCGATCAAAAAAAAGGAAAGAAAAAATTAAGGGTTTGAAAGGTGTTTGGGGAAAGTGTCCCAACGCTCCACACCGTCCCTCCAGTGCCACGTCAGGGAGAGAGGAGGTGAAACCCGGCCATGAGCCATTTCAGATGGTGCAACACAAACACACATGCTTCTTAATACTGCTGCTGTCCAAGAGGATTGAGCAGGTCAAAGAGTTAGAGCGCATATGGAGAATTTAAAGGGGGCACTTTAACAGATTTTGGAGCTTTGGTCTCTCGTTTGTTTCCTCGTCGTGTGTTTGTGAGATTGGCAACACGGGATTTTTCTAGGTGCTGAAATGATAACTGTCAAGTTGATTGATTGATTGATTTAAACCAATACTGAAGCAAAAACTCCCCACTCTCAAGTTGGTGGATCTTCTGATTTTGAATGACTGTTCAGACATCTTCAAAGTCTTAAAAACTCATGAATCCCGACCTTTTTGCTTGTGAAGTAATGAAGCAATTGCTGCTTATTGTATATGTCCAGTAGTTGGGACAACCTAATAGCATATCCCCCATTTTCTTTAGAGGCCACAAAGATTTTTAAAAAAAAGCAAACATTGGAGTAAAAACACAATTTTGTGCAGCAGGGTTTTTTTCTGCTTTCCTACCTTGATAGTCTTCTCGCAACCCCTACGGTTCATCCAGCATCGTTTAGCGGTTGCTACGAGTCCAAGGTTGGAAAGTGTTGCCATCGACAAACAATCAGAAAATGAATAAATTAAAAATGAACAGCAAAATAGTTCATAATTAGATGCATCATGTTAACGTGACATGTGGGGGGAAAAAAAGGAGACTAACACCAGAAATGCTGAAGTGTCCCTTTAAGTTTGAACAACGAGAAGTGAGCCTTCATTATTTTTCCGTGGTGCTAGCCGATCAACAACAACAAAAAAAGACAAATCAGTTCATTTGCTGCAACGCTGGCAAAAAGATCCGCGCAACAGAAGCAGCCGTGTTCATATGGTGCAACACTCTCAAGCTTACAGAGTCAATTGGCTGCTAATCCCACTTCATATGGTGCAAATATGAAAACACACATGTACTTATGGTGCAATAAGGGCAGATTGTCTCTTTGAATTCTATGGTGCAACTTGAGTACTGCCTTCAGTTATCGGCCAAGGCTGTGCCAAAGGCTCCGTCCAAATGGGACAACTGCTCTTCCTGTCCTGCAGAAGCTATGCAAGTCTCCGACGCAGGCAGATGTGCTTAGTGTACACACAACCAACACACACCGACACACACACACACACAGGGTTTTCCTCTGCAGCAGGGAGATATGCTTCATAAACAAATACAAAAGTAGTGGGATGTGTCCCTACCTCACTGCACACACACAACACACACCAATCTCCAATAATCCCTTACCCCTTTATAATTTGGGAACAATATTCATATGGTGCTATCGAGTAAAGCTGGATGGTTTTTTTGTATGGTGAAGAATTTAGCCAAATATGTTTAGAAGTGTTCCGCATTCAGACGGATTGATGATTCGAATTCTGGGTTTCCTCATGTAGAGAGTGCACGTTAAAAACAGCAACCGTCTCTGTGAGAAAAAAAAAAAAAGAGCGACACATAAAAGCTACAATGCCTTATCCGCTCGGCTGAAGATGAGTGGTAGGAGGGTGGAGCTACTTTTTTTTTGGGGTACGCTCCGGACATGCACTGTACATTAAAGCATGGGTTCAGTGTCAGAAATCAAAAAGGCATATACTGTGTTAGCACGTCGTCCTAAATAAACTGTGCCATGTAGAGAACACACTCAAGGCATTTCCTGTTCGTTTCACAGATTGTGCTCGTGAATTTCTTGCATGAATGTTCTAGATCCGAGGGCACAACGGTTTGAAGAGTCACATGTGCTTCTGGGTTGTTAAAAGGGAGATTTATTTTTGAGCTCCAGTCCCCCGCTAGATTGTCCCCTCTGATCTTTTAACCCCCCCGAAAACCACGGCCCCTTTGCACCCAACAGCCAATCAGAGATCAGGTACAGCCAAATCAGGTCGGACACAACCAAATAATACTTCTTTTTAACGGAAGCAGACTCAACTCTTGACCTCATAATCAAAGTGCAGGTATCATCACCCAGCAGTCAAAAACTCATCCACACTGGGTCTACAGTTGAGTCTGCACCGCTACAAATGAAAAGCTTTTTTTTTTTTTTTCCACCCAGAAAAACCAGAGCCTTAGCCAGGCCCACTCAGTATGAAATTAAAATCCAGTCAGTGTATGGCGTTCACAGCTATGCAAAGTTACAGGCAAAGAAGGTTCTGGGCTTAGATAACCTTTACAAAAAAAAAATATCACTAGTCTCATGTGTTTTGCTTTTGCCTTTTTTTTTTGTTCGTTTGCAAAGATGAAGTGATGAAAGAAGAAAACCACAATGTGCACCAACATGTGATGTACCATTTGTTTACATTTTTTAAGCTTTTTGCATTTGTTAATGATAATTTGGTCACTTTTTACTGACTTATTTTATATTTTTCTCTATCAAGATTGTCCTTTGATGGGTTAAAAAAAATTAGTCGGGAGGGGAAAACTTGTGTAATGTTCACCTTTGGGAATAACTGGGACGAACACCGCCTCCCGACTGAGGAATGTGCATCTTATTGTGAAAATTCAAACCAGAAAGTTATTTTTCGTTGGATAAACACATAAATGTTCCACTATCAGGGTCTGCAAAGCATATGAGGCCTGTGGTAAGGCTGTGTAAGATGTGTGTGTGTGTGTGTGTGTGTGTGTGTGCGAGTGCAAGCTATGTGTCACTAATGCTTCATATGCTTTTTTTTTTAGCCAAAGTTTTACTTGCTTGGTCCAGAGCTGTGAAAGTATCATTACTCGTCATAGTTTTGTGGAACTTGAGGCCAGACGCTAAGCTGTGTCTGATCTCAGACCAGTTTCTACCAGATCTGAGTCCAACAACAATTCTTTCAGTTTGGAACCGACGAGGTTTCGGGGGTTGTTTTGGCACAAATACTCAGACTTAATCACAGAAAATGAGCGGAAAGGATTTCAGTGGTTTGACTCAGGTTTGGATTCTACAAGCACAGGGCAGGGTCAAACTAAACCTTAAAATGGATGTATCTATAAGATGTACCATGAGCTTTTATTTTGTCGGGGTCATGCTTTTCTACTGTGTTCTTCAGCTTGGAAAAAAAAAAAATAAGTAGCTCTAGCAAAATTTGATGTGCAAAAGTAGATTTTATTTTCTCGTGGTTGGCATTTTGATTGTAAATACCTTTTCCTGGTAATCGTCCTCAGTTGGATCTATGTTCCATGGGTTTGCTTAGATGGCTCTTTCAAATGTAATGATAGTAAATGTTCTTTATAAATATCCAGAATGTAAGACGAGAGAAGAAAAATACAGCTCGACTGGAAACTGTGTTTTTGTAGGAATCTGTGCCATCGTGTTGTCTTGAGTATAAGCACACTGATATTAGATCTGTAGACGGGATGAAGCTTTTGGAGGTGATCTGCCAGACAGCCGGAACCATGCTTTGGTTCAGTTTCTTTCTAAAAATGTCAAATTTTAAACAAAGTGATCAGTAATTTGGTTGTTATGGCTCTAAAAAGATCTCCTTTTAATTTCTCTGCAAAAAAAAAAAGAAAAAAGAAAAAAAAGGTTCTCCATTAGCACTGGTTATTGAAAACGAAACAATTTTACTCATGAGAAGTTTTTGATTTTGCAAAAATGAGCACAGCATTTGGCCACTGGCTAAGTATTTAGCATCAGTTAGCCTAAAAGATGGAAGCAGCGAGTAACAGCTAACTAGCTTGCTAGCTAGCTCTGTCAAAAGATGGCAAGAAGTGCCAGGAAGAAGTGGCTGCTTCCTGAAAAACTTTTCACATATCTGGTTGGGTGTGGATTAAACTATTAAAAAAGATTCAAAGCATTACTTTACACATATTACTGTGCACATTATAAAACAAAAGAAAGTCAGACAGAGCCAAGTCATCTATTTCCCCTACTTCGAGTGTGTATGCTAATGACTACTTAGCTAGTTAGCATGCTCTTTCTAAAACATGACAACCAGCAGAGTCCACAAGGTTGCAGCTTTATGGGAAAAAAAATAAAAATCACTTGTTTGGGTGTGTACTGATGCTGGTTTGCACATTAAAAAAAAACAAACAAACAAACAAAGTATTAAGTAGGGAGCCAGGCTAGCTGCTTCTACTTTACATGCTAACGGCTAATTAGCCCGCTCTATCCGGAGATGGCAACAAGCAGAGAGAACTTCTGAAAAAAAAAATCACATTTATGGCTGTAAATGGATTAAACTTGTTAAAAGATTCAAAGTATTACTTGTTTTAAATTTAGATGCTTAAAAAAGAATTACAATAAAACTTTGAATCGAGTCAGGCTAGCTGTTAGTCTAGCTAGTTAGCTTGCTCTGGCAAAAGATGATAAACGACAAAGACTGCAATGTTTTTGCTTTCCAAAACAGAAAATACATTCACATATTGGGTTGTGTATTGATTAAACAAACAACAAAATAATTTTAAAAAGTAAATAAATTAAGACAGACCTTGGCTGGCATTTTCCTCTGCTTCCAGTTTGGTGCTAAATGAATCTCCAGACTTTAGCTTCATAAAAGTGGTATTTAGCTTCTGCAATTTTCAGTCAAAATAAGTGTAAAGTAAAATTTCCAAAATTTCTAAAACAAATTGGACCAATCATTCACTGACAATACATGGGTTTGCATTAGATGTAAGCATAACATTGGCAAAATGTTTCACCCAAATTCCAAATATTATAGTAGCTATAATAGCTTAGCTAATATTAGCTTAGCATAAAGACAGAAAGCTGCGATTAAAAGCTAGTCTGGCTCCAACCCAAAGTATTTGCCTACCAGAAACTTGTTATTCCACTTGATCTTGTTTAACCAGGCTAGCTGTTTCCCTTAGTTTCAAGCTAAGCTAGTCAGCTAACACAAGCTGGGACATAACAAACAAATAAATAAAAATCAAACACTTACTTGATTTCTTACCTGAGCTGTCTGGCGATCATCTCCCGGCTTCACTGTAGAAATGATGGCTGCCGTCATAAACCGTGTTCAAACCACACCTGCGTCAGCTCATAAACACACCATTCAGGAATCTTCTGGTCTCTGGGGATGGATTTCCCAAAAACTCACACCAAATATCTCAGACCAACCAACAAACGAGGCGGGAGAGAAACGAGAAGACACGTTGCGTATCTCCGGTTTGTCTGTGTATTCTGTGTCTATGATAGTGTCAAAGCATTCTGGGGAAGAGTTGAATGATATTTTCAATGGCTCTAGGTGGCCAGCATTAGGAAATGTGTTATTTTTGTTACAATACCTCCTGAAAATAAAAAAGTCTATTTATCTGTGAAGAGACAAAGATTTACAATAATACAGATGACTACATAGAAATGATGACAGATTTTAAATGACGTAAAAACAGATATAAATGAAAACATGTACAGTTCATTTGGTTTTGAACATGATACAGAAATGTATATGCGTCAGTATTGAGTTTGATTTTATATATTTACCATTTTATTACATTGTAATGTTGTGACTGCGATGGAGAAAAAAAAAAAAATATAAAGGAATATAAATTAATTTTTCCAAATGTGTGTCGCTTATCCTTTCCGTTCTCACGTTGAATCACAACACAAAAAAAAAAAAGTCCCCATTTCCGTTCGCCTTTATTTATTTATTTTAAATCTCATTATATCACACAAATCTCTCTACAGGCCAGGCACAATTTGCATAGTACAAGAAGGACTTCTAAAAACAGTAACCTTGAGGATCAAACACAAATAGAGTGCAAAGATGCTGCATTTAAACACACAAACACAACCACTGACACCAGGTCATACTGCATATCGATACCACTGACCTGAATTTGACTCGAGAATTCCTTCATGGCACAAAATTGCGCAGCGTTGAAACGAGGTGAAACTGGGGAGGCAGTTTCTCTTTCTGTAATCTAAAATGTTTACCCTCCTCATTAAGGTGAGAACTTGCCTGTGACCCGAAACTTGTGGTATCAGGTGTGAATTTTTAACAGTGCAAGAGAGGGCGTTACAGTTACAGCCAGTCGACCATAGTCTCATTTCATGATTGCATCAAGGCATTAGAAATAATCTTGAAGTCTAAAAAGTGCAAAAGTGTAGAAGGAAGAACAGAACATGGCAAGAGTTTGGACATGGAATATTCCCTCTTCACTTGTTTCAGTACTCAGACTTTAAGTTTCGACAAACTAAGAGCTGCACGAAGACTATATACATATGACATGGTTGGAGAAGCATGCAAGCAATACTGCACTTTAAGAGAGGGTCTGCAATATTCTATGATGTGGTTGTTAAATCCAATGAAAAGAGCAAAACATAAATCTGACTCAGTATTTTCCATCATCTCCTGGGCGTTGTAGTTTGTCGCAAATGTTCCTCAAATGTTCATTTACAGCAACTATGATCAGATGTATGTGCTGCAAATGATCGTGGTAATGAAGGAATATGCCACCCAGTGCACCAGTAGTTTTCAGATAACAATGGCGCTCTATGTCACACAAGATATGGCCGGCGGTGGATTCGCACAAAATGCTCGTTAGTTTGGTACATTCATTGCTGGGTTTGGTCTTTTCATTGGATTTGTTCATACTAAGAAAAATGCAGAATATGACCTGACCTTTCCTATGACCTTGAAGCAGCAATATGTCTCGGTTTTTGATCCCTGCAAACAGCCGTGTTCCCCGTCTAAGTACCTCCAGACAGACGTCAGACCTGTGGCTGCTCACTTGCAATTCAGTTAAATACATAAAAAAAAAAAACAAAGCCTCCTAAATGATCTTTCAAGTCTCGCTGAATTTGATCTTGTGCTATTTTTAAAAATCTAGGTGAACCAGTGCGTAGCTATCCCACCTAACGCTAATAATAGGTGCTATATTGCTTTAATTTCGTGATACAAGATGATCTTTTTTTTCAGGCGATGATTATCTGGAGCATCTGTTGTGCATCTTAATAATAGTCTTTGGTATCACTCACTTAAAGAAGCACAGATGGACGCCTGACACATCTACACTTGAAGTGAACAATTTGCATAGAAATCTCCCACTGAAAACACGCTTTCACCTTGGCGAGCCATTAGTCGTCATTATTAATTCATTTCCCTTTCAAGCATGCAAATGAAACTCAAAAGCATTATTCTGCAGACTTCGGTATTGATGTAAAAAATAAACTCAGAAACTGACAAAGAAATCTAAAGAATAATGATAATAATTAAATCTCAGCACCTGACTGAGAGTCAGTATAAATATCAAATGAGCTACTGGCTCCCTCTGTTGACAAACACGTGACACTACAACTAAAAAAAAAAAAAAAGCGAGCATAAAGAAAAAAACAATTCAAAACACAATTCCCACAGAAAAATATACAAGTAATCTCTTCAATAAGTAGCTCAAACTGAAGCTTTCTTTTCTTCTCAAAGAATAAAATCTCAATAATATTGTTGACAATGCTTCCTCAATGCAAATTACATTCCACAGCTGAACGCCACTGGCTCCTCGTCACATGTTCAAGTCCAGGGAATCTTAACAACAGTAACTTTATGGACAACCCTCCACACACTACCTCCACAAGTAGGCGTCAGGATGCCTGAAGGCTTTTGTAACAAACAATCTTTTCACCGCGTGTGTTACGAAACATGAACACACTCATACCGGAGAGAAACAGGACAGTAAAGTGCAGCATGTTGAATACCTATTGGAGCACAAACACAGACGGCGATCGGTGGTTCACTCCAACAAGGGGTCGTCGTCCTCGTCGTCGTAGCCGACCTGCAGCCTCTGGAAGGCTCGTGGCCCTGCACGGCGGCGGGCGCTCAGGAACCTGAACAGAACTGAAGAGAAAAAGTCCTATTAAGCCCCGTTTAAACATGCAACATGGAACACTGCTGGGCTGTTCAGTCCTTTAAAGTGACGGCATCCTGTCATTCAGCCCCTTTCACACAGTTATCCGCAATATTTGTCATTCACGTGAGTCAATACACCAAATGATGATTAAAACACCGTATTGCAAAAACAGACGAATACAAATTATAGCAGCTTATTAAAGTGTCCAAATAACTAACAGCCCTGTTTATCATTTCATAAACAGTAACAATGAGAGTTCAGGACTCAAGCTGAGGACAAAATATAAACTGCAGCTGATAAACTCTGTGTGACAGCTCACCTGTCTGAGATGAAGAAAAGTTCACAGCTGCTGTTAGATTCTGATCAGCACTTAGTCCATGTCTGGATAATTTACATTTAAACTTAATTAAAGAAGTTACTTCTGTTGCTCTGAGCATAAATGTTTCTCTGCTCTCTCTCCTACTGCTGATGATTGTAACAAACTACTAACAAATAGTCCTGTTTGATGTGAAGACATGTAGCTCTACACAGTGTGACCTGGTGTTTTCTCCTGGTCCGGACTGATCCGCTCTCTGGGATAATTTATAATTATAACAATGTAATCACTTACCAGTGCTGTTGTTCAGTGTGCAAATGTGCGCACTTTCAAGACGCATACATGGATCCTGCTGCTGTCTGATGCTGCAGTTACTAAACAAACTCAGGCCCAACTGTTCCAAACAACTGGAAAAAACACTCTTCAGCATCTCTTAATTGTTATTATTTAAGCTGGTAGTGTCTGTTTTTATTGCGATAAGGTTTTATTATTATGGACATTTAATTTCATTGCCTGAAAGATTTGAAATTGTGGCGTGAAGTCTGTAAAAAAAAAAGTATGTTGTGGTTTTTGCACACAACCTGTGTATTAAGCATCTCATGTTTTCAGATGATTATTGGTGCAGAATTGTGGAAAAATCCTCCCTTAAATAACTTCACAAAGTACTGCTGCTTGTGCGTGTCTGTCCGGTAATATGACGGCTCGGGTCACACTTGTGTTAAAAAAATTATACGAAATTTGAACCTAGTAAGAGTGACTGCGCGACTTTTATGGATCAGCGATCTGGGTGCACATTCACACATGCAGCCGAGCTGTTGAGTTACTGTCTGATTAACGGAGCAGAGAGTTTGTTAATCTGACTGAGACATGCAATGCATTCATGCTGACATGTCTCAGTCAGAGCAGAAAACCAGTTCTTAATAAATGAACTGCTTTTTTTCCCCCAAAGACAGTTTGATAACCCTCTGTCTTTTGTTGGGTTCTCCTGAGTTCTATTCTAGGTCCTCTTCTATTCTCTAACAACACCTTGGGGCATGTAACACACACACACAACATAAACGGATATGCTGTTGCAATCATCCAGCCTTACCAGTGACTGCAGTGAGGACCAGCAGGACGCCCACCACCAGGCCGATCACTGTGGGGGTGTCCCAGCAGGTCTCTGCAGACAGCAGGCACCGAGCCTGGGTCAGGGTGCCGTTGTTGGGCCGCGGAGGCACCGACAAGAGGTGGCACATGAGCGGGTAAACGTCCAGGCTCTGTAAGTTGCGGATTTTATAACCCTGACGGAAGCTGGGCCCTGTTGCTGCCAGGAAGGGGTGCATGCTGGGAAGGGAGTTGTCGTAGCCGTGATCGCCCACTGAGGGAAGAAATGAGAGGATGAGCCGTTGGGTGGAAGTACGATTAGCTGTAGTTTGTTCTTATTCTAAACAAATATCTGTCAAAACCTTCATCTTATTGGAAATTTGCTCAGAAGCTAAATGACTGGTAATGCATAGGTCAGTGAACTGTCTCCATCACAATGAGAAATCAGAATAAAGGAACAGTAATTAAGACACGAACATCTCAGCGACTTGTTCCCTCGCTGCACTATGGTCCAGCCCTCCTCAGCAATCAGTATGATTGGCTGGACGCGCTCATTGTTCCGGTAGTGCAGCCGATCAGGGATGGCCTTCTTCAAATATGCCGTCATGTGAGCGTGGCACTTGCTTAGTATGTCGAAGACAGCCTGTGTGTCTGCATAGGACAGAAATGAGCAATGCACTGAAAACACCACTGGAGAATGCAAATTTGGGATTAGTCATAGAAATACTGCTTACTGTTTTTGGGTATGAGCGCTGCGACAGGTGTCAAGTCCACCAGTGTGTAGTTGTCGGGGTGCAGGCAGTCGTCCAGCCGTATGATGCGTTCGGGCGAGCACTGGGCCATTCCGTGGTCGCTGGTTATCAGGACGTTGACGCGACCCAAGAGGCCGGTGCGCTTCAGCTCCGACATCAGCAGACCGATGTTGTCGTCGACCTGATCGCATGCAAACAGGCACATCCATCAATAACTGTCTGCATCAAGCAAATTCAGTTCAGTACAAATTTCATTAGGTGTCGTGAGCCACTGGATCATGCCAAGGTTATGCTGTTGTAGCAACAAATTTCCATATTTATTAAAATTTTATGGATGTAAACAGGTTTTTCTCAAGCAAGACAACAGATTTGTTGGCACAAAATATGTGAAAGGACACAAACAGGTCAACATCCAACACAGTAACATAGACAAAGAATCACAGGTTATGTAGCAGGCAATTTGAAAAAAAGACATTCCAATAATGTTGAAAATGACTCTGAGCATGAAAATTGCATCTAACTGACGAGTGGACATATATGCATCAATAGCATATAGGGCTGGGCCATATCATATCGGGCAAGGTAATACCAGTGTCATGTTAGGGGATGATATGTAATGGGAATATTGCGATAAAATTTGAGTGGCATGCCGTTGTTTTCGTTCAGTCTAATGCACATGGAGCGAGAAGCATGGCGGCGACCGAGGAGGAGGGTGAATGCAGCACATCGACCGACACAGTGGGGCTGGACCCAAATATTGGAATATTCAATCGTTGCGGTGGTGACCGGATAGCAATTTTGAACTGTGACTGCTATCCTAAACTGGCATTAGTACTGCCTGTGCATCTCCTCCAACCTCTCCCCTCACCCTGCCCTAATATGTTACACAGGGTTTACCTAAATGTGTGGGTCAAGATACAGAGCTTTTCTGAACTTTTAAAGCGCCCATATTATGCACATTTACTGCTTTCTGATTGTATTAGAATATGTGCAGAGTCTTCATGTTAAAAAAACACTGTACATTGGTGCAGCAGCTCTTTTCACTTTGCTGTCCTTCATTGTAGCTGCATACGCACCAGGAAACCAAATTGAGCACAGAATAAGTGCTGATTATGAGAAGAGACTCTACAGCAAGATTCTGTACAGTCTCATCAAAATCTTATAATTCATCATTACAAGAGTCGGAACTGAAGTAATCACTGCAGAGTCTGCAGTGCGGACGTTGCATGATGGTGCTCAAACAAAGTGGGAAATCTACATTCTCCAAATATCCTGTACTATCTTCGCCCACTGTGATTGGCAGGCCTCATAATCCAATGATATGGTGCAACAGTGGAATCTCCAACTAACTGATATGTCTTGTAAAAAGTGCAAAGTCACAGCTTTTCAGAAACTCCAACAGAAGCTCTTCTGCGACCCTCTGCAGCGGACTAATGTGTACTATTGTAGTATGAACAGAATGGCGTGCACGTCCACATCAGTTTACAGGTATAGGGATGAAACCGCAGCACACGCGACTCTACTGAGGAAAGACTGGCTTACTGCTAGGCAGCTGCTCACTCTTTGTTTGAGGGCGTGCCAAACTAGCCACCAGGCAGGCGTTATGCAAATGTGTCACATGCAGATAAGTAACAGAAGAAAAGCCTGGACTTCAAACAAAGCATTTCAGGCAGGTGAGGAGCAATGCTTTCTGCAGGGTAGAAAAACCCCCTTTGGCGTGGACTTTAGCCTTGGTAAGTTTGCAAGTCTTAGTTACAGTAAAGAAAAGAGAGAAACCCAAAAAGCAGAGTAAAGCACATCCCTGTACCTCCTTCAGTACTTTGCCCATGGCAGTGGTGTTGTCAGGGCCGAAGCGGTGGCCTGACCGGTCTGGCTCCTCCCAGTAGAGAGCTGCGAACTTCACTCCTTCCTCCTGTCATAATGATAAGAACGTTACAGAATGTCAGAATAGCTGCTAACCCTTACAGACTTTCCAAATTTGACTGTACATTACAGATAATAGCAAGCGTGCTAAAGTAACTGCTCAACCTTTTCGTTTCCTAACATCCACTTTGTCACATTCCCAACTCGTTCCTGGAATGTCACATTAGAGTTGTACGGCAAGAAGTGTGTGGCCGTGCGGTTGCTGTTGGTCACGTCGGAGCCGGGCCACATCATGGCCGCCGTCTTGTAGCCGGAGTCGAGGGCTGTAATCCAGAGGGGCTGCGCTTCGCTCCACCACATAGGGTCGGTGTCGTTGTTGATGCGGAAGTACTTTTGGGTGACGGGGTCATACATGCTGCTGGCCATGATGCCGTGAGACTCTGCATACAAACCTGTCACCTGGAAAACAAAAACAACCGCTATTGATTTTGTTGTGAATGTTAAAACTTGTTGTTATGCTCATATATTGTGTATTTGAGTTATCATAAGACATAACTGATCCTGTGTGCTTGAAGTTTATCTACGTACAAATACGTTTTGCCTGTCTTTGCTGTTACATTTCTGTAATTTGTGTGGATCTACTGTACGAGAAGATGTTGTTTCAGCACAGGCTCCGGGGTGTTTTGAAAGTTGTTGCTATGACAACAACAAAAGCTACAGATCTAAAATTCCCTGACTGATTGACAGCATACACAAGTCGGGATAAATATCTGTTTATAGCAGAAACAAACAGATAAACAGTTGGAATTACGTGTTTGTAGACAAGCATCGCATGCTGCCATGTGACAGATTATATTTCACAACAAATGCTCACCAGGCTGTAGTGGTTGGGAAACGTCTTTGTGACGAAGACGTTGGTGAGCTGCTCCACCAGGACCCCCTGACTGTATAGGAGCTTCAGGTTCGGCATGGGGAACCTCTGCAGGTAGTCGGCTCTGAATCCATCAAACGACACGAGCAGCAGCGATGGAGGACCCTGCTGGGCCGTGACGTTGTCTGTGGCCGCAGCGCTAACGCCACACAGGAAGCCCAGCAGTATTTTAAACAACATCCTGAAAGAATGTGCGAGACAGACATTTGAGTCAGATGACATTTATCTATCAGCTCTACTACAAAGGGAGCTGTGGGTAGTGCAGTTTCGATTTCACATCATTAAACCGTCATTACAGAAATGAATGTTCATTGAAAACCACTTAGCAGGAGACAAAGGCGTCAGCCAGCTTTTGCAGTAAAACAACAGAGAACAGATGTCTAGCTGGACAAAAATACTAATTTCTATGTCTTTGTGCATTTATCGTTCTTACACACAGAAGCACAGAGAGAGAAAGTCATTGCTCTTGTAATGCCAAAGTTCTTCTGTGGTCCACTTCTGCTTTGTAGGAAATGAAACTCAGTGATACCTTCATTGTAGCCACGAGCAAAGCTGGTTGTTGGCATAGTGCAGTCAAAGTATTCTGCTTAAGGCAGAAGTAGGGAGTGGTTAATCTAATAATTGAATAAAATAGTGGAGGAACTGGTAATGACAGATTCTCACTTGCAGTGACGAGTGATGGGGTGGAGTTTCCATGACAGTTTACGGCAGAGTGCAATATCCTGTTTCATAAGAATCAGATTACGGGGCGCACACACTATTGTGACTATAAAAAACGTGGTTACAGTAAAACAGACACTGAATAAATGCAGCTTTTGGGTCACATGCCTGCAATAAAGCTGCTTTCATAAATAACCCAACATGATACAGGACAATGACCACTTTCTTCTGTCTTCTTATTCCTTATTTCTCTAAAATAAAGGTTCCTTATTGACATATTGAGGCAGCTGTGTGTGAATTTAGTGTATATTGAAGCAGTAAGATTGACTTCAGACACAGTTTTTAATACAAATGGAAGACAGACAGACATTGCTACCTCAGCCTCTTCCTCTCCCCATCTGATTAAATTACATCAAGTAGCCTTTAGGACTCCTGTAACTTCTGTGAAATCAAATTTGTGACTGTAGTGGTGCAAGAAACTAACTCAATAAGACCCAAAACCTGTCAAATAAAGTAGTGAATTAAGTTTGCACACGCACCTTGCCTACTTGAGGCAATGTTCAAGGCACTACAGGTACAACAAAAGTAATTCTGTCTCATCTATCCTAAACATTTTCATTCTATAGAAATGTATTTATAATCGACATAAGCACATTTAGGAGCAAATAAGGTAGCGACGCCACCGACCGCCAGCTATGTCAACGAACAGGTCACATAACCACAACCAGGAAGACAGCGTGTTCCGAGAGGGGAAAAAAAACGAAAAACGACACTTAAAAAAACGTGAAAAAACAGTGAACATAACGCAGAAGTCAAAC
The DNA here is from genome assembly GCF_000690725.1 of Stegastes partitus. Lineage (NCBI taxonomy): Eukaryota > Metazoa > Chordata > Actinopteri > Pomacentridae > Stegastes > Stegastes partitus. The sequence continues at coordinate 110,475 of NW_007578977.1, read as the reverse complement.
GGAAAACGTGTTGCCTTAAATTGGAAGGAAAAATTAACGTTAGTTTCACTTTCAGCGGCGGAGCTGGTTAGCCGTCGGCGTAGCATATATTAGCTTGCAAATGTCACAGCGTTGGCATAACAAAGCAAACGTTCTGTTTATTAATATTACCTGTTAAATGAGCTGACAGGTGAATGTTCTCCAGGAAGCACTGTTGGTTATCTCTTTATTTTCGTAGCGACATCATTAAAGAGCGTCAACAAAATACGCAAATACAGCGACGTTGTCAAGCTACCCGATATTATATGCAAAAGTTCCTGTAGGGAATTTCATAATAAATCACTCTGTGAGTCATCTCGTATCATAATGCACAATTATACATTTTTTTTTGCTTCTACAGTTTCGGTTTATATTTTAATATGCCTTTAATTGTCAAAAATAATCATAATAAACCCAGTAGTTGATATAAATTATTTTATTTATAGGTTTTTAAAATATGACTCCTTTATTTTGAAATGCAAACTTTCTACCTTTACTTTTGTCGTAGTAAACTTGCGCAACAGTCTTACAATGATTGACAGCTCATACAGCGAATCAGCGTTCAGAAATACTTGTGGGGCGGGTTATGTATAGGTGCATTTAAGTGCACATTTGAAAAAGCTGCTGCGCCCGTCAAAAATTCCTGTCATGCTTTGTTTTGTTTTTTAAAAAAATAGATGTCACATAGATTAGTCTCAATCATGTGCATCTAGTTCGTGATGTCACTTGAAAATAACTCTACAATAATGACAATGTGCCGGTCTAGATTAGTAATGCATGACCAATATGATTCCTCTCCACAATACATTGCAGCATTGTATTGCAATTTAGCAGGCAGGCACCAGAGCCACATGCAATCCTGCATACACATGTGATGGTATCCCTTCTCTATAGCTTCAGAACCAGGAACTGAAACAGTCATGGCAGATGGTGTTTGTTCCCTTCAGGCCTTTGGTTTTAGTTTGTTTCAATACACACATGCTAAAACTTGCATGAGACAAAACAGGTGCATTAAGGTAAATGTGGAAGTGTCCAGCGTTAGTTGTAAAAATCTAGACACTACAATCACCTTTAATTTGTCCTTCAGGCTTGAGCTTACGTAGCTGAGTACTTTGAGTGGTGAAAAGTACTTTAGACTCCTGAAGATGTTACACAATGAAAATAATAATAAGCTTTTTATATAAAACACTTTTTATCGATAAAAACAGTGGGTTCCAACTGTTCTGGTCCTTTACAAAAATCAGTTGGATTCTCATTTCAGATATCTGAGTTGTTAAACATTCAAATGACCCAAGATTTCACTAAAAATCAAACATCAGAGAAAAAGCCCAAAAATCTGACAACAGATTTGTTTTTCCTTTGTCTCTTTTTCATTAATCATGTGAGGAGCTCTCAGATTTATCTGTTGTCCATGTTTATAAAACTGCATATGAAGTAGTTTAAAGAAGCTCCACACAACGGTAAGACACTGCTGACACACTGATGCTTCCCTGTTAATAATCAATTGATGCCTTATATAATAAAACATCAGTCAGTATATCAATGTATATGTTTTCAGAGCTGTCCACTCACATTTACAGTCTATTGCAGTGCAAGCTGAAGGTGACACGAGCAAGGTTTAAAGTCTCTGTGGCTTAATCTTTATGTTAATTGAAACAAACAATCACTGGTGGTATTCTTTGAGAAAAATGTCTGATGTAATTTGTTTTTATCAGTTTTTTGGACTTGGCTAAAAATTAATTATTAACCTTTTGGTGATAGTTCTCAACAAATGCAATTCTCTTTTATGCACTGTGTCTTTTCTTGGCATCGCCCTCCAGCCATCCCCGTCCAAAGTCCTGGGGTGCTTTTTGATAAGACGGAGAGAGATTGTTGGCATCACGGTCACTCCTGCTGTACACCTTGACACTCTCAGCCACCGTCTCAGGACAACTTGCCTTCTTCAGCCAGGATGTCTTCCCATCACGAGAACGTGTACGAGAACCCAGAGCCCTCCTACCAGAACGAGTCTTCAGGTACATATGACCTGACCATCGAGGCAACATACGAAGAGATCACACATGTGACAGTAGAGTATGAAAACACCGGCCGGGCCTTGGGTATACCGGATCCACCGACTATGCCAGCACCAGACCGTCCTGCAGAGGACAGGCGAGGAAGTTCATCCTCCTCCTCCTCTTCTTCTTCTTCACACCATGAGGATGAACGGAAAGCGGAATCGGAGGGATCCAGTCATGAAGAGGAGATAGAGGAAGTGGAGGAAATGGAGGGATCTGAAGGATCTAGCAGGCAAGAGGAGATACAAGAAGTGGAAGAAAGACATGAAGAGGCGTCGGAGGGATCCAGTCATGAAGAGGAGAGAGAGGAAGAGAGCAGCCAAGCGATGACCTGGGAGAGGAGGTCGCCGAATGTGGAGGTGGACTCATCACGCAGGTCCTCATCTTCATCGTCATCTTCATCGGCCTCTGAGAAGGAGGAAGCTGAGCCTGAGAAACATGACTTCACGGTCACACTTTTTACGAAGGTAAGAGGTTGGACTGACTGCATGAGACTAATTCAGCTTGATTTTTTATTTTGTTGTCAGGTCGAATTGCATTGATTCATGTTGCACATTTAAAACAACAGCAAGGTTAAATGTTAAGGCTTGGACTCCACAATACTATACAAAATACAGATTTTACATTAAGTACACACATGTGAAAACACACATCCTCACAGTTTGATCAAACTTTCTTGCAACAAGTACCATGCAAGCCTCATAAAGCCAAGTCATGATTAGATTCATATCAGCTGAACAAGTGTACAAGGTCATGAAGTACCTCCTCAGATGTACATGGGTGTGTATGCATGTGGATTGTGATAAGTCATTTTATGTTCACCTCATTGTGCTGTTCACACACACACTTCTATTTATAGCTCATCAGTCATTTCTGTGCGTGTGTGATTGACGGTGTTACTCTGCTTCTAAATATAAGCGAAGTTGAACTGACAGGAATGTTCTGACTCAGTGCTGGGATAGCTGTGGATGATTCCTGCGTGTACGTGCGAGTGTGTGTTACATCTACAGTAATCACGGCGGTAACTTCCTGGAAAAATCTCTTAATCTGCCGATCTAAGTATAGTTAATAGTAATGATAATATAGAATTATAACAGATAGCAATCGTACATGGCACCATAACACACACTGAATTTATTACACTGTCAGCACATTCAACGCTAAAGTCCAGTTGTAGTGGAGCCTACAGGCCTCATAAATCTTACACTTTGAAACTACAGCTGTTTAAATTATAGCAATATAACTCAGCGGGAATTGCAGTGGGATTAGAAAGACCGAAGTCGAGCACCAAAGTATCCACACACCAGTCGATTTTCATGCTGACACATTAGCATATACTGGCTTCAATACTGTGCGTCATCAAAAAGGAATTTGGTCAGAGCTACTCATCTTTTCTAAATGTTTTTGAATTCTTAATGCCACTTGTACAGCCATTTTGACTCAAAATGGTGAATGAATGAATCAGAATCAGAAATGCTTTAGAGCTGTGAGTTCGCTCAACTTGTTAAATTAAGTTTTTAGGAAAGCAGATTTCCCAGGATGCATTGTTCGAGAGGTGAAATTCCCCAATGATTTTTTTTTAGTTTGTTAAATAAATAATCTGATGTTGGCGAGCTTCTGTGTTTGTTTCAATACAAAAAATGATCCAGTCAGAATAAAATACTTGGATATTACAAACACCATAGATGGTGAATCGATGATTTGCGTTACGCTTCATAAAGGGTTAAAGAAAACCTGTGTCGGTATTTTATATTTTTGTTGTGTCCAATCTGTCTGTGGTTCTCAGCATGAAGCCTAATGTTCCTAATGAAGATGTCAATCTTCATAATTGAGTCACAAATAAATTTTTTGGTTGTTGCTTCAAAAAAACAAAGCTCCATAACACAACAGCTGGGCACTGGAGTTTCTTTTAAACCTAACACCAGAGGACAAGATTCATAAAGGTTTTATTGTGGACTTTCTTCAGCTGACTGCTTCATTGGTGAAAATTGATAGCAGGATGATCATCGTTGGTTGGTGTACATTTTTTTTTTTCATCTGCGGGATTTTTTGGGACAAGTAGAAAAATATAAACCATCGCCACGTATCTGATAGATATATTGTGAATCTGGCTGCTGAAGTCTGCTCAATGTGCCACCATGATGAAGAAGTATGTGCATCCGAGCTGCCAGTAAACATCAAATACTCCCCACCCATCACATCTGACCCCAGTGAGAGTCTGCACCTCCGGTAACTCTCACAGAGTTTGACGTCACCCTGCAGGAAAGGCCAGGTGGGTGCAGCCCAGACAGACAGACAGACAGACAGACAGCGTGGGACCTGATGGATGCTGATGAGTCTGAGGAGGTGATTCAAAGTCACCCGGTTGTTGTCAGTCGCAGTGGAAGAGGTGGGAGGGGCAGGGCACCCTTGGGTGACTTGCTCTGCCCTTTTGCTGCTGACACCCCCGCCCCACCACAGGGGGTTTTATTTTTGTCACGCCCCACCGCCGAGGCCTCGGGTACAAACTGAACCCCTCACACTCCCTCTCCCTCCCCTGTGTCACACTCACACCGCATTCATCCTCAGCTGACACTCTGACAGAGCTGCTATGGGACCGAGCTGACTTCACCGAATGGACCTGGGATAGACTCACACACAAACAAACACACACCGACACTGTGGAAACTTAACACACAAACAAATTTTTCTTGACCATGACGGATATTGCGGCCGAGGAAGACAAGGACCCTGATATTGAACTATTTGTCAAGGTGGGGCTCTCAGTGTGTGCATTTTGGTGTGTGTGCATCACAAACTGACACTAGATCAGCTTTAGTCTGACGTCTCAATCTAAATTTTGTGTCTATTTTCCAATCCCACCCAGCATTCTGCCCATTGTAGTTGTTATTTTGTGGGTGTGAAGTCAAATTTAAGCTACATATGCAGACTTCAGCGCCAAAGCTGTGTTTTGGGCTGGCGGCTCCTTTAAGCGTGTGCATGCCATGTTGTTGTTGCATGCTGATTTTTCCGTGTGTTAACCTGACACCCACGTGCGCAGACAATCTCTCTCTTTCTCTCTCCCACTGAATTATTACTGGGGTCCTTTCAGTATTGAGAGAAGCAGCTTTAAATAGTCTAAGCTTATGATACAATATGTGTGTGGAGTTTTGTCTGTGTGTATTCATGCACAACTTTTAGCATGTGTCTTTTGTATAAGGTCAAAAAAAAGGGGGGAAAACAGGAAAACAAACCAAATTTGGATTTCTCATTGTAAATGTGAATTACTTCACACACACAGACAAAATTCATCACCCTAGCAATGTAGAAAACAACCAGAGTTTTGTATTTACATGAGTATATTTTCACCCAAACTATATGTTTTTCCTAAACTTAACCACTTAATTTTCTCGGCTAACAAAGTATTTTTGTAGAGTAAACAAAAGCAAACAGTGTCTGAAAATAAAAAATGAGCAAACTTGCCCTTTTTCTGTGTAAGAATAGGCCCAAAAAACATGGGAATCTATAAATTTTATATCCTTTATTGTGAAAAAAAACCCAATGTAGGTAGTGCACATTTTGGTGAAGCTCCACTGCCTTATGCTAAGCTAACTAGCTTTAGCTCTTTTTGTTGACCATTTTAAATATATGCAACACAATATTGTTACATAGCCAAACAGTTCCCCTACAACTAATTGAAAACATCCACTTTCCAAATGGTAAAGTGACTGCTTCCCTAATTTCCTGTCATAGAGAGAAGTGGTATGGAAATGTGAAAATGCATCATTCACCACCAGATAGTTTACACAATAGTCTGCTGTCATGTAAAGAGAGTTTAATAAAACTGGTTAAAACATATGCTCTGGATGGTTTCTGTAAAAAAATGCAACAAGTCTGCACTTGTTTCTTAAGGAGTCCTCAAAACAAGGAGGAGAAACATTTACTGCATATATACTTTTGGTGAAAGACAAGCGTCTTTGTAGGACAATGGGTCATATGATTTATACACAACATGTAGGAACCAAAAGTCCAAATAGGCAGTGAGGCAGCTAATGGAAGCAGTGTGGATTATTCATGTTGGACTTGGTGTCTCATTACAGTGTCCTGTTGCAGCTTTGCACATACACACAGACACACACACACACACACATGCACCCACCCACACACACACACATTTACCCTGGCGTGTTTGATCCTGTGTACACAAACCCAACCGCACTAGTTCAAACTAAAAGGCACTGATTCCTCTTCATGCGCCGTGTCAGTGATTTGAGTAATTGATGGAGCACTCGGTCAGTCAGCATGTCAGGAGTGAGTACATTGTGTATCTGTGTGTGTGTAAACGTGTCCAGTTTGTGTGTCTGTCCCTGTCACTGTGTTTATGGATGTGTGTATTAGCAGGGGAGTAAGTCGGCATATCAAGGATAAGCGTTTGTCTGCATGACAAATAGACGCACGGGCGGTTTTGCACACAGTCGTAAAGTACATTTGTGTGAGTGTTAGTCGCTCACCGTGTGTGTTTGTGTGCAGGCTGGAAGCGATGGGGAGAGCATCGGAAACTGTCCCTTCTCCCAGAGGCTCTTCATGATCCTGTGGCTGAAAGGAGTCGTCTTCAATGTCACCACTGTTGACCTAAAGAGGTAATAATGACATTTTATTATCGTTATATCATGTTAAAAATGCTATAAAAGACAAGCAAAGAAGATGAATAAATATGAAGTTTAACTCTCTAAGTAGTTGCCAGTACCAACTTAAAGATGGCCACATTTCAGTCTTCTGTTTGTGGTAGTTTTGCATTTAAGTATGTACACAACCTCCAGCAAGTTAGTTGCTCAAAGAACCTGAAACTGGCTGGAGCTGGCTTTTTAAACACACTAGTGGGTCGGCCATTCTGTCCATTTTCCACCTGAAATCTCACATAGAGGTCACAGTTTATATTTGTTCAGCATCTAAGCAGGATACCTTTAGAGTCAGTGTTACATTTTGCATATATGTAAAGCTCCACCTGGTGTAAATTTCTCCCCAAGTAGAGCTAAAAATTTGTATCTGCATGCAGTTTTGCAAAAGTTATGCTACAAGGGCTGCAGTGTGCATGCCTGGCAATATTGTGCATGCATTAATACAGCGTATGTGTGCAATAGTGACCTCCCAAGTGGACGAGAAAGTAGAATAGCCTGTGTGCATGACCACAGTGGAGTTCTAGCATGGTGCGCTAGCAATGCTAAATGTTAAACACTTCATTTTTGTGCAGCAAACTTATTCAAAGATTATGTTTTTTGTTACATAGTTGTACTTTTGCTTCTAAAATAAAGCCAAAAATTGTTCCCTGTAGCTGTTTAAAGTGTATATTTGTTAGCAGTCGTGCATGGACCTACGCAGCATCACGTCCACTTGAAAAAAGTTTAAGAGATGCGTTTAATTATGCTCCAAGTGCTGCTTCGAGAAATACACAATGGTAATAAACTCTGAGGTTCACACTGAAGACCATTTAATTGTTATGGGGAATTTGAGCTGTATTATGTGATCGTTTGTTCACTGCAAACTATAATGTTTTCACTGACAAAAAATGATTCCACTTTGATAAGGAAACCAGCCGATCTGTACAACTTGGCTCCAGGGACACACCCGCCCTTCCTCAGCTTCCAGGGAGAGATTCTCACCGACGTCAACAAAATAGAGGAGTACCTGGAGGCTGAGCTTTCGCCACCAAAGTAGGGCCTCACACACAAACACACTCGCACACAAAAGGGTATCAGACAGCAGGGCAGCCAGCACCCTGACATCATGTTAACACCTCGTTCCTCAGGTATCCCACACTCGCTGCCAAGAATCGTCAATCCAACACAGCAGGAAACGACATCTTCGCCAAGTTCTCAGCTTATGTCAAGAACACGAGACCAGATAAACATGAAGGTGAGGACGCGATCCAGAATTTAACTTTATTAATCGCTACCAAAATCTCAACAGAAGCATTGGTTTATCATCTTTAATGATCTGTGTTCCAGCGTTGGAGAGGACTCTAAACAAGTCCCTGGCTCAGCTGGATGCGTATCTGTTGAATCCGCTGCCGACGGATGTTCAGTCGGGACGCCACAGCGGTGATGGAGAGTCTAACCGCAAGTTCCTGGATGGAGATGAACTGTCGCTGGCCGATTGCAACCTTCTGCCCAAACTTCATGTCTTCAAGGTAACCGGCCTCTGGAGTGATTTCTTTACATTTGGTTCATTTCATTTCATAAATTTGGCCTTGATGGCAGCATTACTGCTTGTTTTTGGCAGGTGGTTGCAAAGAAGTACAGAAACTACGACATCCCGTCTGAATTCAGAGGGCTGTGGCGCTACCTTGGCAACGCCTACGACCGAGACGAATTCACCAACACCTGCCCGGCCGATGCGGAAATCGAACTAGCCTACAAGGACGTAGCCAAGAGGCTGGGGAAATAAATGCACCTCAACCACAAGCACTAAAGTAGTCTGTAAAAAAATCTAAAGAATCACACTCTTAACACTAATGTAGAAAATATTACTAAATGCAGCACAGCAGTTGCACGGTGCTAAAACTAAGTCATCACTTTTTTAAAGGTACTGTGCAGCAAAAAGTTTGATGCCTTGAAAAAATTTTAGGGTTGTGATGATTATGTCTGTGTGATTTAAAAAAAAACAAAAAACGTTAGGTGACTTTTATTTATTAAGGAAAAATGTGAATAGTTTGAAACACAAAACACAGAAAACTGAATAATTACGAATGAACTGAACAATTAAGAATTAAACAGAGAAACAATAATCTATTTGTGAAGAAATTAAAATGGATAGTAAACGTTTCGAACACTTTTTCATATAATTCATACTGATGGCGGGAATTAAACAAAGAACTGCAAAGCACCACGCTACCAGAGGATGTTCATTTTTGGAGCTTTTCAAAACCAAAAAAAAGTGCAAAGAATAAATTAAACATTGTTATTATGTCTTTGCTTCAACTTGTGCGGCAAACGTTAGCATGTGTTGCTAGTTAGCTTAATCAAGTGTTGCTACCAAAGCCAAGAAGCATAGCATTAGCTAACCTTTAGCTTTTGCCAGAAAATTCTGCATTAGTTGCTGTCTCTTTGCGTAATATCATGGCTGTAGCTCTGAAGTGCTCATTTAAGATGTCTCTATTGATTCTTGTTAAAAAAGAAATGATATGGAAACAAACTAAAAGCATTTTCGAGCAGTTTATGAAGCTAATATTAGCTTTCTCGGCTAACTTGCTACAGCTAAGCTGGAATTTTACTTGGTAAAACTGACAGCAGCAGGACAAATAGACTCGTTTTGCATGTCTATCTGTAATTAAAACCCCTTTTTCTTTTGGAAGAAAAAGATTTTGGGTACATTTAGGAAGATGGGTGTGAGCAAACAGAAGTGTCAAAGTTGAAGGAAAGAATGAAGTTTTGCTAATAAAGCCAGTGCTATAGGTATACTTTCCCAAGCTCTGTTGAAGTATTATCCGCTCACTAAACAATTCATTGTCATAAATTTATTTTACAGGAATATTGAGATGCGTAGAACAGGGTTTGATTGCCTGTCGCCTTTTCCTTCCGTGGATTTATGTATGATTTGCATTTAAGTATCCACATTGCAGGGTGTTATTGGAAAACACTGCTGCGCATGTGTTTCAGCCAAAGTCTTTAACTGGTGCAGTGTCAGCTTTGTAGGCTTTAGAGATGTGGTGTCTCTTTTTCCTAATGCAGCAATGAACATTTTATTTGACTAGTTTAATTTTGTGTTTCAGACACATCTCCTTTGAAGGTTACAAATCTCCTCCTGTGTTTTTATAGCCACACACCACAGTTTACAGTCCACACTTACACTGACAGTCCTTATCTATAAAGGCCTATCGTTGCATTTCAGATTAAAAGCATGTCGTCATTCTGTTAAATTAACAAAGAAATTAAAAAAAAAAAAAAAAGTCTTCATGGAATCACGAAAAAGACAATGTAGCCATCCAGTTGTGTTCTTATGCGATTTAATGCACATTGATGGTAGTGAATGTCATTTTAATTATGAGTGCCTTAGTGGGAATCAAGCTCACCTCTGCCCTCAGCTCTTTGTGTCTGTACAGTAAATTATGTTTGAATATAATAAGAATGTGAATTTTCCAAAGGCTTTTTCCATCTCTGCGGAGCGGTGTGAGATTACTATGTCTGTAAATGATCAGCAGCTTTATTCATAATCTTTCTGATGATTAGAACCTTGAAGCCACTGTGTATACTATGTCGCTTATTTGAATAATAAATCTATTTTCTCAGAGACCGAGCTTCGGGGTTGTGGTTTTTCAATGGGAGCTGACATACCTCAAGCTGATGTATGAATGTGGTGTATCCATACAAAAGTTCCTGCAAGTAGGCTGATTTGTAGATGAAAATGCATGTCATCGTAGGTGTAACATGTGAGTGAATCCACGTGCTTATCTTACTGAATCTTGGACGTCATCTGCATATATTTAGCATGATTAAAAACATGTGCCCATATATAGCTATTTGAGCTGCCACAATCCCTCCTTAATCTGTCATGATCAATAAACTGAAAAAAAAACAAGGTGGTGCTATATTTTATTGTCTGAATACTGTTATAAGTGTCTGCGGGAACTCAAGATCCTCTTTACAAGATAGTAGCTGAGTCAGAAAATGCTCGGCTTGCAACACTACAAGGGCCGATGTCCAATATAGACCTGATAATACAGCAGCTGTTGCAATACCTGAATGCTTTTCATAACCATACAGGGGCCCATTGCTGTGCAAAGTCAGAGCAGAATGACAACCAGCAGATGGCAGCAAACACAAAGTTTTGACTGGTTTGAACAATGGAAACCCACAGTTAGGGATCGTCTCCCAACAAATGTCACTTTTATATCCACCATGCAGACCTGCTGGGAATCAAACATTGTGTCTGATTTTTCTATTTTTCTCTCTTTTTTTGGATGATTTGCAAGTTGTGGGATATGGTAATATGAACACATTTTAAAAGGTTTCTTCTGATCTAGTGTCTTAATTAGGAACAGATTCTTAAAAAGCAGTGTTTTTCTTAGAAATGATGTGGTGAAGCGTTTTAGCTTTATGACACACTCTCCATATTGGTATTCCGTATTGTCTCTGTAGATGAGTGCAAAATACTTCACTGTAAGTTAGAGCTCTGCATGCAAAATTCCATTTAATAATAAGTATGACAGTAAAATAACTGAAGTATCAAAAATACTTGATGCAGGAAATGTACATTTTATGATTAATACAGTGGTGTGAATGTGATTCTGGTTGCACTTCATGGTGCAAATGGTGAGCTTGGAGGTAATTTTAAATGTAATTCCTGGCAATCGTACCAATAAACAAGGAAACCTCTGTCTGCATCTGAGTCTCTGTTCTTTGTATATTTTCAAAACTTTCCTAACTAAAGCCCCTTTTGGCGCAGGTGTATCGCTGGGAACCCAAGAAATTTCAAGTCTGCACTCGATTGGAACAGCGTTGGCCACTTTTGGGGTCTTTTTCGTGTCAGAACTAGACCTTTTACTTCCTGTGAATGGAGCTTGAGTTGCCCTTGTTGCTAAGGCAACATCATCAGTGTCAAATGCATGATGTGATGTAATGATATCACACTTGGCATTATGTTTTATGGCTCTGAATGGGCACCGCTCTGGTGTGGCTAATGCGACATCAGTATAGGAAAATGGATGGTGTTAATATCAGCTTTCAACTGACGTTGGCTTCTTCAACAGACACTGTTTTCAATCAGCGGCGAGTTTCACATCAGCTTTGACATACTGATGAACTGGTGTATGCAATTCTATAAACTCATTATAGAGAGGAGAAGTCTGGCTCCTTCTGGTGTTTCTCCATTAAACCTTTTCACAGAAAAACTATGTAGTGACAGACAAATGGTTTTGTAATCCTATTTGAAGTGTGGTATGATTCATATGTGTGATATTTGACAGCTTCAAAGATTTTTCTTGCAAGTCTGAAAAGTTGCAGTTTGTCCTCAAAGTGTCATAGACTGTGAAAATACTGCACATAATTAGAGATGCCACGACCCAAAGTTGCACAAGTGGTGTTATTTTAACTGTCCACAAGCCAGTTCAAAACTATTTCAATTAAATAATGTATAATTAGTATGAATAGGCGCACATTCAAAGAGGCTACAACCCCAAACAAAACAGACAAAAGAGGACAGAAGTTTACATCATGCTTATGTGCCTGCAGGGATAATATGAGAAAAGCTGACTGACAGGATAAAAGGCACTTGAACATACATCTCAGAGCTTTACAGTATGCTCATCACCGGAGGGCTCAACTACAGAACACGATTAACGAGGTATGTTGAGCCTAAAGTCACAGTTTTCAGTGTCTCTCTTTTAACCTGCTAGATCACCGTGGTAACTGATGCTGCACTGGTAACCCACTCTGAAGAAGGTTAATTTCAAAGTTAGCGATTTAAATCAGTTGTAAGAGGCACGTCCAGACCTGGTGACTGTATGAGTTATACAGTTTCTCAGCTGATAGAATATATATTATATATATTATATCTGCAAACCTGGTACAGTATCTAAAAATGTATATGTCGTGTTGCCACAGGAACCCACATATATTGGTGAGGTAGAAAATGCACAAATATGGCTTTGTGTTTGACCTTAATTTGACTTTAAGTCCATTTCACACCGCTTGGTTTGCAGCTAATGGATCAAGCATTACTATATTGGTATTAATCACAGAATATTAAATCAGTAACATTAATTTCATTTTGATTTAGCCTCACACTAAAGCGATTATGGTACAGTGTCTGAACTAAATCCACTTGTTCAATATCATGTTCAAATGAATGAAGTTCAAAACGCAACAGCTCTGATGTGCAGCTGTCATATTAGAATTTAGTATTGAGAGTGCACTGAGCTGTAAAATAAATATGTGAAATCACATGACTAAAGATTTTCCACGAGCATTCCTCCCTTGCATTTGTAACACATTTTAAAATTCCTCATAGCTTCCTATCATACCAACCTGTTCCTCTAGACTGAAATAGGCAGCTCACGATTGTCCCATTTTGTGCGGATGAGAGGCACATTTATTTATTTTAAAGATATTTTTTTGGCTTTATTAGATAGGACAGAGAGAGAGACAGGAAAGTGGCGGAGAAGAATGGGGAAAGGACCAGCAGCAAGGGGTCATAAGCGGGGACTGTAGGCCCTATACATGGAGCACTAGCTCAACCAAGTGGGCTGTAGCGACGCCCCATAAATGCAGGGACATTTTTTTACTGTAAATATCCCTGACATTCTTTTGCACATTGGTTTCCTTATCTGTCTTGAATGTGACATCTGTGAACGACCTTGAAACTTGCTTTGCAGTACAGACAAATGAATGCATAAAAATGAACCAGAATGCAGGAAGTGTTTCAAAACTTCCTAGAGGTTTATTTTGTATTTGTTCATTTTTTTATTACCTCTATCCAGTGTTGCCAGTCCCTAGTATGGTGTTATTTTTCGTTTTTTGGGGGGGCCGGTAACACGCACACGGTCCCTAAACTCTGCTTCGCTTTGTGCCAGTGGGCAGAGCGAACACAGGGGCTCGTGCTCTGCGCCTGGAATCTCATCTTTCCAGTCAGAGCGACACAACGACGTCTCCTCTCGCTCCTTTCTCGGCGCTTTTTGAGTGTTATTACCGCCTTATAACGACCCTCCGGGGCTGCCGACGGAAACCGCTACGAAGGTAAGACCCGTTCCTGTCACCGTTATCCTTCAGGAGCTCGTTTTTTGCCGATTTGTCGCGTCGGAAATACCGGACGGACGGTACGGAGAAGGCGCAGTGTTTCAGGGAGAGTGGGCGACTTGTCATTGCGGCGGAGCGTGTTTTTGTTGTGAGACGTGTGGTGGTGGTGGTCGGTCGAGGTAGCTAGCAAAAAAACCCAGGGAACAGGGAAGCTAGTGCAGGCAGGAACTGTGGTAGCTGGCTTGTGAAGGCGGCTGGCTGGTGGGTAACAGAGCTGGGGAGCTAACGCTAGCTGATTTTTTCTTCCAGCCAGTTAGAGAATCAGGACGTTCATCGCCGCAGCGAGCAGGGGGTCCCATTGTTATTACACGGCCGGTTTAGCTAGCTTCTAAATGAAAGTACGGTGGGATACAACGAGCAGCTAGCATCACTGAGCAGGAAACAGGTTGTCAAGAGAAAAAAAGCTTCAACTCCCAAGTCCTCTACATAAACGATGAGTCCTCTTAGCTGTAATTCACCACAAGTGACCCTCGTTGTTTCAGTATTTACAACATTCACACAATCAATGACCTTCTTCCTCTTTCCTGATCTTCCTTATATTCTTAGGACAGTTTCAGTAGACACAGCTAACCGAGCTTTTTTTTTCACACACCTTCCACAGATGATGTTTTGGTGACAGGCTGTGAAAGTTAATCATGTTAATTCATGCCCTGTGGGTCCACAGCCTTTCTCTTTTTTCCCCCCCAGTTATGCTTCGCTGCAAAGACCTGTATTTTTGGCCAGCAATATACAAAATAACACCTGAGAATGCCTTGGGAGCAGTGTCTGCTACATAACTAATTCATTATGGCAGACTTACAAGCCAAGATTACTGAGCTTTATGTTTGCTAGAAGTTTTTTTTAAGTGCAAGCAACACTGGTCATGCCTTATAAATACAATCAGCTCTAAAACTGACATTGCAGTCCTGTGTTTTTCCTCTAATATAGAATATTTTCTCACCAGATGACTCGAATAGCTATTTAGAAAGAATAATTCTGTGTGGAATGATTGGCTGGTTATGCAGGGGAGCAATTCAGAATTGGACAAAAAATATTTTTTAAAAGCTGAAAATAAAAAAATCAATTTGGAGCAAGTTTCATATAACGCTGGCGAAGACACCCAGAAGTGTTATTTTTTTGCTTGGGATGGCATTTAGATGTGGACACTCGTCATGCAGAGCTGTGTCAAACAAATCAGTATGGAGAAACTGCTGACACAGTACCTGTTTTTGGTCAACATCATCCTTTCTGGAATATTTCCGTGCAGCAGCAGCAGCAGCATTTCTTTTTGCAACCAGATCTTCCCGTTCAGTGTTTCAATCCTGTTCCTTAGACACTGTGCTGTACAAAGGGATTGGTTGTCTACGTACTTAAATCAGAGTATGTGTCAGTCAGACTTTTATTGTAGGCGAGTAACGGAAATTGAAGTTTTCTCTTTTGTAGTATGATGTGTTGGTGGTTGTTTTGACGTACTTTACATTTGCACTTTCTGCACATGTTGATGCTGAAATTGTGCGACGCTGGAAACAACGTAGGGCGAGTGAGAAACCGTTAGCTCACCGGTGCAGTCCAGTAATTTTCAGCCTGCACCACGAGTAACCTCGTGTAATCAGGTTTCTACTTGCCGATCTGATTATCCGAGATGTATCCTGTGTCATTATCATGCAAGCTGCAAATGTAATTGTGCGTACTTTCAGCGAGGAGATGCTGGTTTTTGGTGGGTGATCAGCAACAATGATTACAAGATAGATTTCTCCACAAGGACCCTGAAGTATATTTTATCTTATTCATTGTGACCCAGCAAAAAAAAAATTCCCCTCCTTCCTGCTTATGATCCTGGAGCGTACGCTGTGAGCTAATGCTGAGCGTAGTGACCATCCAGAGGTGAGCCACTGACTGCCCCTGGCTTTATAAAGAGCTCTTTCAGCCGCCTTTTTTGCTGGAGCCTTTGGGATTATAAATCCTGAGGAAAAGGAGCTTTGCTTCGGTGGCATGCTTCACTGGCAAGAAATCGTTGGAGGGTGTGAGTGTGAGGAGGTGGAGGAGGGGGGTGCACTGGTGGGCTCGGGGTGGAGAGCCAGCAGAGGCAGTGGAGGGATGAGGAAGGAGGGATTGAAGATGGAGGGATCGGGGAGAACTGAGCTGTGGTGATGGATGCCACGCAGGAAAGTGGAGCACTTGGCCTTTCTGTGATTAAAGGGCTCCTGTTCTCTCGGCACAAATGCACACACTCACATACACACCTGCCTTTTCTTATTTGTGTGGTCGATCTGGCTACTGGCCGCTAAGACGAAAATTTCTGTATCTCCAAAGCCAGCGATCCCTAACAGTGATTCGATTTCTAATGGTATTAAATGTCAGGTTCACTATGAAGAATACTTACGGCCAGGCAGAGGTATAAAAACAGCTTTTTGGGGTAAAAAATCGTGCCATGTTCAGCCAGAAACCTCGCTCCATGCAAATGCATTCACAAGTCAGCCTGCTGTTTGGAGCTCTACGTTTGCAAAGCCCTCATTTTTTCAAGCAGAATGTGGCACAGTTTAGTTCTCTTCCTAACTTGATTTCAGTTTCAGGACAAAAAGACTTGAGAACAAAAAAAGGTTAGCTCAATAAATGTGGTTAGACTTGCTTGCCAGCATAGATGACTGTCACTGCGACTAAAAATCTTCCATGTCAGGCCGGACTTTATTTCAGACCACAGACAGAGAAGGTACCACTGCTGATGTCTTTTAAAGCGTTTTAGAGGATTTGGACTTGCATTAGGAGTGAAGACCAGAATAAGGATTAGTTTTATGTCAGGGAAAGTGCTATGAGTTAGTGCACAGGTTTAGGGATTTAATGTAGTCAGTGAAAGGCCTGCTGGTATCAGTGTGTGTGTTCGCATACGTCCCGTTGCATAACAGTTCACTGCCCCTAAACGCTTAAGTTATAGAAAAGCCATGTCAGCTGAAAAGAGTTTGCAGTTTTTTGCCAACAAGTAATTTTGTTGTAGGAAAATCTTTTATTTTTTTTGATGTGCCACCTTGTGTTATCATTAACAACAAAGGTTGTACGCGGCGGTTGACAGGAAAAAGCAAGCGTTGCTGTGTCTCGCTTCGACACTTCATCTGCAATTCTCACCCACTCTTTTGTCAGCGGGCATGTTTTCGACATGCAGGTCAGGTTCCGGGTGGTCTTGTCCTCTCTCTCGTTTCATGTCAAGTGGTGGCAGGTCAGACGTGTCAGTACTACTCTTAAGGAAAGTCACACCTTAACAGATATAGTGCTTCAGACAAGCATACCAATATATTGTATTAACAGCAGCTGAGGAGCAAAAGGAAACCTGTCTATCCGAGTGTATAAGGTTTGCACGGAGCTTGTATTTGGTTTGTGGGTGGCCATAGACATCAGAGGATGCAGAGCGATATATGAAATGTGAAGAGCAGTTCCTGTGACGTCTGTCATGCAGTTCTTGGCCGGAGTTGGTCACCGGTATTTCCCAGAAACAGTAACTTCTTCTTTTTTTTTTTAAAACAAAACCGTTAACTGCCCTGTCTTTTCCTTCCTTTTGTATTTTGGCTACAACTTTTTCTTGATAGTTTGTCTCCAAATGATAAAAAAAAAAAAGAGGACTGAAAGGGAATTAAAAAAATGAGTTTGCAAAACTGCAAAGAAATTTTTGGCTTACCTCCAAATTGACTTCCTTTTCCATGACAACAGTGTGAAATTCAGCATGTTTGGTTTCTCCCTGTTCCAAAAGTGCTGAGGCGATTCCTTTTGTGAAGACAGCGTTGAGTTTCACTGATTCCCACCAGCGAGGGGGAAAAAAAACGCGTATCTTCACAGGCGCTCCGGGTGTTGAGGCTGTTCGGGGACTCTGCTCAATCAGAGCGACCTCTTTCTAAAAGGTCCCTGGCGTTTTTACAATTTATTGGATTTAGCCTTCCAGGGTGGTGTTGAAATGATTCTCGTGAAGGTTAAAGGTGGAGATCAGGTGGAAAAAAATCTATCACAAGTCAAATCACAATATATGTCAGAAAAATCGCAAGTAGTAATTATTAGTGATAATTCGACATCTGTTAGTTGTTATTAGTGATTCTTAAGTAGGAATTATTCCTATCATTCCTGCAAACAGGATTCAGATGATTCACTCTTAAAACATACCTCACATAATTAGCATACAAATCTTACAAGAAAGAACTTGTTCAGCTTGACTCTGCATTCAACGGAAATCTTACAGGAAAGCATCAGCTGTGTTAGTAACCGGTCAGATTCACAGAACCTTTAAGAATGAGCTTAAGATATGATTCACTTTTAACCATATCTCACCACAATTAAAGTAGGAAGATGACATCGATTTTTATGTTCCACAAATGACATTAAACAGAGGAACAAAGTGGTGATTGCACAAATAAAACACTCTTGTGCAATATCAAAGAAGTAATAAATCTAATCACAATAATTACATTGGCTCTAAGTTGAACAGTCGGGTATTTGCTCTGATGTAAACATTAAAACCAACAGTTTACATTATTAAAAATACAGACCTCACAGTAGGACATCAGTGCAACAAAACACTTGTCGTTACTGAGATTCAAATCTTTCATTTTCGCTGTGTTTCTGATGACTGATTCAGTCCTCCGTGCTGAGTGGGATGATGCTGGAGGATACCACAAGTTCTGTCATTTCTTAGAAACTACCTCAGTGCTTCACTGTCAGGACTATTTATCCTGATTAAATCTGAGCAAAGAATGTGCTCAAAATAGTCAGTAGCCTGTTTTCCGCGTTCTCGGCACTTGCCCGTCCGGTTTTTTTAAACAACTGTCATTTTAGGAGGAAAGCCACTTTAGCTGTGACTACTGTTAGTATGGATCATTTTATACTTCCTGATCATTGCTGAAACATGTTTTAACTGCTCACAGATCTTCACACTTCTCACAGTTACATTTATACTTCCTTTTTGGGAATTCTTTTCCATATGTGGTCCAAAAGTTCTGCTGTCATTTTGTAACCATGTGGTTAATGCTGATCGGAAATCACAGGCGCAATCATTGTTCAAGTGATCACAGGTTTTCTTACTTGTGGCTCACTGATCACAACTGTATGCACTTTGATTATACTACTGTGTTTCCAAATAGTCTTTCTAACAGTTTTTGATTGTCCATTTGAAGACATGATCTACTTGTCAACTTGATCTGACATTTAAGTAGTATTGCACAGGGGTGGACTCATTTGTGTTGTTGTCTACTGGTTCGATTAAATTAAATTTTAATTCCAAATATGCAGATTTGCATCTTTCTTTTTGCTCATATTTATTCGTGGCTAGGTAATATCAATCAATCAATCAATCAATCAAATTTTATTTATATAGCACTTTTCATGTGCAACAACAACAATCACAAAGTGCTTTACAACATTTAAAAACAACAAAGCATTTAAAAACATTACAGCATTTAAAAACATTACAACATTTAAAAAATAAAATAAACCCGTCCCTCCCACCCTCCATGCATACACATACACATACAATAAATGTATTTGCGCACACACAGACGCACACACAGACTGTGATGTTCTGTTTTGATTGGTCACAGTCTGACACTTTATTTTCAGCGAGATCGAATCAGCGAGTGCGCTGAGTAGCGAATGTGAGAAAGTTAGCCGAGTTACTTATTTAGAGATTGCGTTGTGTCTCTTGTGCGATGTAAATTAATGTGTGTTTACATGCAAGGTAATGATGGTGTTACTTCCTGTGGTGGGGTGGTTGTGCTCAGGCACCACTTCACTTTTTGATCTTATTACCTGACTTGCTGGAAGGCTGATCAAATACAGGAAGGCAGTTTTTTTTTTTCTTCTTCTCCGTCCTACACAAACGACACACATTTTCACCCTCGCCATCACCATCTCGGGCTTTTATTGTGAGTTTTTTATCAGTTAAGTCACATTTATTTTTTTAAAATATTACTGAAACATATATTTTCTGTTATTCTCTTCAGAATTCCATTTGAACATGTGTATGTTTGTATGACTAGAGCATCAAACCAGTACCCCTGAAGAGCCGTTTGAGCCCATCGAAGACTCAATAAAGAACACATTAACATTGATCTGGGTACCTCTCACATTTTAGATAAACTGCCTGACCAGCAGCAGCAGCAGCAGCAGCAGCAGCAGCAGCAAGGGAAAGCCTGTCTCCAGCCACGGTTTTCGCTGTTGATATCTCGTTACGAGCTGGATTCACACCAGTAAGGTGACGAAGCTGCAGCATGTGCTGTTTCTCTGGAGGGCCTAATGAATAATTAAGAGGTGGGGCTTATGTGAAGAAGTCCATTAAGATGCAAAGTCACACTAGTCTCCATGGTAGCAGGGCCATATCATCAGGATCACGTCTCCTTTGGCCAGGCGGCGGCAGCAGGAGAGCTAGCACAGTCTGGGAGGAATTTCACTTAACTGGATGAGTTTTCAAAAAAGAATTCCCTAATACTTCAATAATCCGTAATATCTGAGCCTTTTAGCTTCAAATGGAGGGTAGTCAGGAGGAAACAGAGCTCAAGTTTTCATAGTTGATGCTCCTTGTTGAGCTTTTGATGTCTGAAATAATTATTGACAGAAAGTGAATCTGCCAAAAGTCTTAAAAATAAACTAATTGTGGTTAACCCTCTGAGCGCTAAGTGGGATCATTTTTTAGAATATAAAATCACACAACTCTGCAAGCAGCAGGCGAACAATTAGTCATTTCTCTCATTATTTATTGTACCACATGTGGAATCGAGATTTCCAGCATTTTTCCAGGTGCCCATAGGTGTTACCACTTCTGAGAGAAACAAATGGTGACCTTACAAACTGTAGATATTTTCATTTGCCTGCCATGAATTCTCAGTTGCACCAAAGCTTTTGTATTTTAATAGTATCTGTTGCAATTTGTGGCACATTTTTAAACAAGCACAATAAACCGATTTTTAATAAAATATCAAGATTTCAAGGTCAGATTTTGATTTATTTTCCTAATAAAACTTGATGCCACACGATTAGTTCAAGGACTGTCAGAACATTGAAATGCAGCAGTTCCTTCTGGTGGAACAGCCTCTGGTAAACTGTGTCTTGGTTGTTTTTAAAAGAGATGACATGCCTTTAAAATCCACGGGTGAGTTTTTGAGTTTGGATGGTTTGGTCATGTCTTCGTTTTCTGCGAGTGAATACGTTCGGAGTTTTCGCTCTGGCTAAACCAAACGACGAGTGCTCAAATGACTCTCAGACAAAATCAGTCAAATAGCTGCTGTTTAGCCGTTCTTGTTTGTAATGTTGCCATGGAGGTTATCTGGTTATCACTAGATCATTTCAATGCTGAGGAAAACGTTTTCAGGAAAGTTCTGCACTCAACAAAACACCATCTTTTCGCAAAAATTTTAAGTGGGACATCAGAGATAATGATATCATCTAAGACACACTAAATCTAAAAATATGTTTCATAAAAAAGTAACGCTGCTGGCTGAGATCTCAGCAGCTACCTGGGCGCGAGAAGTCAAGAACCTATTTATATTCTGGGGCAAAATGGATACTTTTTCAAAGCTAATTCATAATTGATGGCCAAGGCTACATCTAGAGCATATTTCACTACCTTTTGTGGTTATGCAACAAGCTCTTAGTGTATGTTATTTTAGTTCAGAAGAATGCTCTCTCTCTTTTAGACCCGGAGTAATGCAGTGGAATTAATCCAGACCTCCGTCAGCCTGCTTTACCTTTATAGAATATGCCCGAAACCACACTTTAAAGGAGGCTATTTCCAGCTCTAATCACAGATATAGAGAACTGGATGGAGTCTTCACCTCGCTCAGCCATCTGTCCTGCTCTCAACAGTTCAGCGTATGACGGAACAAGGGCAGAGGCTGATTAGGGCTCCGGTGGAAAAGATATTAAAGCCCGAGATGATTGTTTTGACAATGATGCGATATCATTGTTCACTCCTAATCCCTGTGACTTTATCATGAAGTCGTTACATCTGGGAAGGGAAAAATAAACCAAGGACACATGATTGCTGCGGGATAAACTGAAGCCGTTCACTGCAAGCGTTCCGATTGGATATTGCTACGGCCTAGAGCAACCTTGGTAAATCTGAGGCGATGTATCTGAGAGCTGGAAAAACAACATATTAGGCATTTTTCTTTGAATGCTTAGTCAGGGATGGCTCAACTGGTATTGAATTAAAAATCGACTCATCTTTGTGTGGAACTTTGAGTCAAATAATGAACCTCGCTTATGTTTTGTTCCTGAGTAATCAGTGTGTCTGTCTACACACACTGCAGAGTCTGTTAATTACCATTTCTCATATTCTTGGTACTTTTTAGTAATTGTTTCTTGGAGCTATATTAGAATTTTTACCTTCATAATGTCGTTTTTGACAATGAAGTTCACTCGCCATCTGTTCGACTTCCCAGAAATACATGTATTTAATTTAAAATCACTTGTTGCACCTTGATTACAAACAGATGGTGTTGAATTTTCTACCTCGACAATAAAGAGTCTTTGTTCAGTTTTCCCACTTTATTCTGGAACAGTAAAGGCTTTGTATTAAATAACAAGGTCATCCATGCAACCAACACAGATATACAAAGTAAACTGTTTTCATTGTGTGCCGCTTAAATCAAGTCTAAAGTTTCAGAATGGGAATGAGGCCATTTAGACAATAAGCAATATCTCGTTTGTAAGCACGACTGCTGCTGTACTTTTTTCTAATTTGTGGTCTTTGTCAGATAAAATGTTTCCAGCCACAGCAAGCACACCCATCTTACAAAACATTTTTCTGCTATTTCGTGACCATAGAGTCGAACAGAGCTTCCTCTTTTCATGTCTAGCTGTCCTTATCAGTGCTACAGTGTGCTGCGTACTTTAAACTGAACAGCTAAGCTGAAATTTCATTTCTTTTGTCCTCAACAGGACAAAGTCCTTTGCAGCAGCAGATTTGGGGGGACACTGATTTCTCCCAGGCTTGAATGATTCAATTGTTTCTGTCTCTACCGCCTCTTTAACCTGCAGAGTTTTATGTGCTGCAACTTCTTCCAACAATGAAAAAACCATTCAGCGGGTTGTTACGGTATCATCTCAAGTTGCGAAGGATCATATATTCTGCAACCTTAGCTGGCTGTCATCGCAGAGTTTCACTGGGCTGCTGCTGGTGAGAGCCAGAGGGCTCCCTGCCAGACAAATTAAGATCCTGAATTAGAAACCAGAAGGTAACGAGAGGAGATATATGCGCTGCGGGGAGGTGGGGCTTTGAATGGCTGCACTGAAACTTTCCCCAGAGATCATTGGGCATGGCCCGTCACTGGAAAGCTTCCCAACAAAGGGGTGATGTTGCATGATCAGTTTCAGTGTTAAATAAGATGGATAGATGTAGGCAATCAGGCCAGGCAAGAGAGCCAGCTCCGACTGAGAAATGTGTGTTTTCAGAAACAGAAGTGATTGAGTCAGTGTTCTGTGTAGTTTTTGGCTCGTGCATCTTACAGCGATGTACCGTGGGGTACTCAGAGCTGCGTTGCTCTCTGATAAAACAGCCCCAGAGCCTCCCATCCTTGTCAGCTCCCAACCAGAGCGCACTGCCAGCCTTTTTCCTGCCCTCCTCCACCAGAGTCCCAAGCAATGAGAGACATCCGATGTTATCAGCGCTGCAGATTGCACAGAGCTATACTGCCAAGGGCTTGTGTCATGAATTCGCAGTGAAGTGCAGAAATTTTATTTTTCCTCCCTGTTATGCACACATCACAAAACAGATTAGACTGTGGTGAATATAACAAAAAAAGATAGAGGGATTTTCACTTGTCTTCATTTCAGACATGTATGTCCCTGCTTTGTTCAAAATGTATAAAAAGATCTCTGTCCATACAGAAAACAAACACGAGCCTTTGTCCTAAATGACTGAACAATTATGGTGTGTCATAACCTGCTGTGAGATTCCAGCCCTGTTGGAAGCTGCTTGCAGCTGTCTCTGACCTATTTATGAAGCTGATGGATGTAAGGTGAAAAGAGCCTTTTGTGTGGCTGCCTTTTGTATTTCTTGGGAAGGTGCTGATGATTTTCTTTCGACTATTTGGTGCTCATGTAACCATCGTCGCTTTAGGTGCAGGAAAAAAACATTGCTAGACACATTAGAGTCAAAACAGGTGAGACGTTTAGTTGTTTCGGTCAAGTTAATGTCTTTTTTTTTTTTGTGCGAAGTGTTGCATTCATGCCAGCTGTGGTCCTGACCTGGTTAGAGCTGCTTTGAAAGAGCATAAGAAAGACGCAGTTCAAAAGCAAGGCTGCAGAAATCCCCTCCCCACACTTAGCCTCATTTACAGCTACAGTGGTTGAATGCAGATGAGAGAACATCTAACATCTTTTCTCTTTTGGCTTGATTATGTGCTGGAAAGATTTTTTTTTTTTTAGTTGTTGTTCCTTAACGCCTAAAGCCAGAAGCATTTATTTAGCTTAGCATAGATTGCCTAGAGGTTGTCAGTTAAGACTTGTTGAACTATTTAACAGCTTCCAAAGTGCTGCAGGGCTGTCTCATCCTGGATTAAGAGCAATAGTTTGATGGTTAAAGCCAAATGTGTTGTTAGTGGTACGATTGTGTTCAATCAGCAGTAACGGTAGCGAGGATTAAAAAAAAAAAAAAAAAGCATATTGCAGTTTAGCTTGGTACGGTTGTCTCGCAGATCTCAGAAGCTGTTCTCACAATCGAGAAAAGGGAAGTATGTCATGATTAGAAATGTCTTTTTTTTAAACTATATAAATAATAGGACTGCAGTTGGTAGCACTGTTGTCTCGCAGCAAGAAGGTCGCCGGTTTGCATCCCGGTGGGGGCACTGGGATCTTTCTGCGTGGAGTTTGCATGTTCTCCCCGTGCAGCGTGGGTTCTCTCCGGGTTCTCTGACTTTCTCCCACACAGTCCAAAAACATGCTGAGCTTAATTGGTGATTGTCCATAGGCGTGAATGTGAGTGTGCTTGGTTGTCTGTCTCTAAGTGTAGCCCTGTGATAGACTGGTGACCTGTCCAGGGTGTCCCCTACATTCGCCCTGAGTAGGCTGGGATAGACTCCAGCCCCCCCGCGACCCTAATGAGGATTAAGTGGTGTATAGATAATGGGTGGATGGATGGATGGATGGAATATGAATAATAATATAGCCGCCTGTTGAGAAAATCTTAGTTGTTTATTTACAGCATTGATGAGAAAATACAATGTCTGCACACTGTTGCACTGATAATATGGATGCTGCAACTGTTGCTGTACATATTTATCTACAGGAAGTCGTACATTAAGGCTGAGTGAGATGAAGAAATCATGTTGTGATTACACAGATATAGTGTCATTTTTTTCATTCCTTTTCTGCAGATTTTTTTGGCTGGGACATCACTGTAGCACTGCAATGCTTAATTATTATTGATAGTTTATCACACAGTTTATTTTTATGAACAAAACTGCAGCTCCTGTGATTTTATTGCATTTGGACAGATTTGAATTGCTCAGCCCTGCAGTACATTAACGAGAAGTTTGTGTCTTTGTGATTTGAAAATCTGCACAATCAAGCTCTTTGTTTCAAATGTTGCATGTCCAGAAGTGCAGCCACTAACTAACCCTAACCATAAAAAAATAGATGCTTGTCTCAAAGAGATGCTGTGCGCTGATATCTACATACACAGATCCCCAATGTAGCACATATTAAAGTGTATGTTTGTTTGCTTGTCCGTGTGCAAATCCGCTGCTGTCCGTAGCCACATATGTGCATTTCTATTTTCCAAATTGCACTCCATCTGGTTGGTCTGGGGCTACAGGCAAGTGATTGGCTCTACTCCAGCTCAGATAGTGGTGGTGTTTCACCTGAAGCTGTTCGGTGTCTGCCAAAAAACATTTGAAGAAAAATAGCATTTCAATCGTGAACAGCGTCGGTAAAGGAAACAAATGGGTCAGTGGTTGTTCTGAACTTCTCTTACTCGCACTAACCTTGTTTCCGTGTTTTTGCGTCGTGCTTCAAGCTGTTCAACTGTTTGCTTCAAATTCACACAACAGTTAAATGGCAGCCAGGCGACTGTTTCCTCACCGTACAGATTATTCAGTAGTTTACCTGATCAGGGATCAGCCTCGGATGCATTTAAACATTTACACCTGGCTAAAGCGTGTTTCATATTTCAGCCTGTCTTGAATGTGTTTTGAATTAAATATTCTCTGATTCCAACTTGTAAAATGTTAATCTTTTGCAGCCTTTCTCTGTTTTATATATTCAAATTGAAAAAAATAACAGTGTTTGAGTTTTGGACTGATGCTGTAGACCGTAGGCATTTTCCTATTTTCTGGCATTTTTTAAACTAATAAATCAAGCAATTGATTGGCAATTAAAATGACTATATATATATTAAATAATAAATGCATTAAATACAAAAGCTTGTATCCTGCTGTGAACAACAAATTAAGTGAAACTGAGCTTGACTAATTCAACCTGTCCTTGACCTTTTCCCTCCTACAGATTTTACCTTCAGTGAGAATAAATGAGTAACTGTGTGACCTTTAGTTTACATCTCAAACATGCTGTACATACACATGTTCATCCACACTCACAGTCCAAGAGGGAAAGGTTTCTTCATTTATCTAGAAGGAAAGCCTTGTGAACATTTTAGAAAAAAAAAAAGTCAAAATACAACACCAGAAAGACAGATTATTTAACATTCTGTTTGTGTTCTCACTTGTCAGTGAGGAAGATAAATTGTAGTCTATCCAAATGTTTGTATTTTGACGGGACTATACACGGTATTGCATTAATTCCATACATCAATCATAAACATCCCACTGACTGGATTAAACAAGACTGCTCTGTGGAGCCTTTATTTCAAGAGTCAGAAAAGCGTTGAACTTGAATGACTTTGGAAGAACTTATCATGTTTTGTCATTCCCACAATCTATTACACTATACTCAACATATATATTTTAGTTGGACATAGCCCATGTAATAGTTTTAATGTCTTGTTTTCCGTGTGTAAAACATTTAAATTCATGCATTATTGACACTACAAGGTAAGAAGTGTTCCCTGCAGGCTGACTGTACTGTATGCCTGCATTCAGCCTCTCCTATCGAGTCAAATTAACAGTTTGGTGCATCACCGTACTGCATGCATACCGTAGGAGCCTCCACACACAGCAACCTTCAGTTAGGATACAGTATGCCTCTGTGCTCTGTGGTCTGCTGCAGTTATAAACTGGCTGCTCTGCTTAAAGTAACAGGCAGAGCTGGAGAGCTGCACTGCGCTCATTTCTAACACCTCCTGTGTGCTCGCCCATTCATGGCTGGTTTCTCATTCGCTAGAAACTATTCAAATAAACTGTACGATGCTTACCTGGATTGGTTTTCAGCAGCCGTAATGTTGTGCGGTCATGCTTAATCACTTCTAGTGTTTGGCTTTCGGCTGTGAAATTGTGTCTCATCCTTTGAAAATCCATTGGTTTTCTGCAGAATCAAACTCACACTTCTCTCAGTTCAGCCTCAGTGGAGCATTATTTTATACAGCAGGGCATTTTTCTCTGCTCTGCATCTGCTTGAAAGAAATACTTCAAGATTACATTTTGGTACTGCAACAATTCACCTCTTCATTTTAGTGAACTGACAAAAAATTATTGTGAATTTAGCCAGTTTCCATAAGTAAATCATCTTTGAAGTCATTGTTGGGAAAAAAGGGTCACAGATATGAGGATTTGTTGCTCTTTTGTCTTCAATGTGACTAATTAATTATGGAATTAGTCATATAATAATTATATGACTAGTTAATTGTATATGTTTGCATTTATTGCCTGGACTTAGTGACAATTTCCTTTTTTTTTTTTTTTTTTTTTACCAGTAGTTGTAAACTAATCAATCAATCTGTGGTTGCACCCAAAGTTATGACTGAAGCTGCTGACTCACTCTCAGCTATCAGGGTTCTTATGGCAATCTTGTACAAGAGGGATTGGGTTGGGAGCGGGAACTCCCTCATTATCTGTGTTTAGCAAACCCACCAACTAACCACTTGTCTCTCCTTCCTTTTTGTTTGTCTTTTCTGCAGCAGGATGCAGTAGGCCGGACCCAGTCCCCTGAGATGTTACTAAGCTATGAGGATGGGTCAGAGAAAGAAGTCACGCCGGTGAGGCGAACAAGCCGTCCACCACCCCTGAAAAGCTACCGCAGCTACACGAACTGACACAGCCATGCCCCGCCTGCCCTCCTGATTTTCCTCCCCAACCTCTGCACCTTCCCTTGGTTGAATTACAGTCACAGCATCCCATCCGACCCCCCCCTCCCCGTCAAGTCAGCATGGCTACACCTTTCTTGTGGAAGCTGTCATCCCAGAAGCTGGGCTTCTTTCTGGTCAGCTTTGGCTTCATCTGGGGCATGATGCTGTTGCATTTCACCATCCAGCAACGAGCCAGCCATGAGAACAGTGCTGTGCTGCGGCAGCAGATCCTGGACCTCAGCAAGCGCTACATCAAAGCGCTGGCTGAGGAGAACCAGAGTGTCATGGATGGGCCATATGTGGGAACCATGACAGCTTATGGTGAGTATACCACTCTGTGAGGGTGTGTGTCCATTCGTGTTTTGTTTTTTTTTTCCTGACAGAAAAGCTCGGGCAGAGACACTTCATCAAAAATACACTCCTACGCTGGAGGGTTTTGTCAATATCTTGACAACATATCACCACTCTTACAACTGTTGTATGGTAGATCTGATTAGTTGCTTGAAAGGGAGCGACAATGAAGAGACCAGTGCCTTTCTGAAGTATTCAGAGACTTTCAACTAGAAGTGCCTTGAGTGGCTGCACAAACGACTGTGGCCACATACACACTCTGCTCACTGGGAACAATTGAAAAACAGATGCTGGTGCTCAGAGAGGATATGCTGTATGGACACTCAGCCTAATTGAGGTTTATGTATAGTAATTGCTATGCTGCTGTCAGGGAACAGGACTGATGCTTTTACATTAACGTCAAGAAGTTTTGTACGCACATATTCTTTTCAGCAAGGTCAGGATGTGTTCTCAAGTCATGCAAACACTCATACACAACTACAAAAAAACAACACAGTCACTCTTCTGCTTCAGTTATAGCAAAATGCCTTACGCCTATCAGTAGGGCTAATGTTTCATGAGAATAACAACAAATACCTGAAGTAGTCAGTAGTTATAGCCTGCTGAATGAGGAATGCACAGATTAAAAAGTTAACAGAATTAGTCTGTTAGCATAGCAAAAATAAATGTATTAATTTCTTTTATTTTCACAAGATTACAACCAGGCTATAGTAATCTTCTGTAAAGTCATTATATAATGTAATTCTTTGCTTTACCTCACTTTTTACGTCTTTCTTAAATTGGATAGAATGGTTCCACTTGTGTACCTCCAGTATTGGCTATCCTCAAAAAAAAACCTGTCTGGGAGATTTAAAGCTGATACAGCTGCATTGGAGCATAATACTGTAATAGCACAGGTCCAGAAGACCCATCAATAAGTTATTCATGCCATTAATAGACCTGTATGGCTCGATGGGAGGCTTCATTAGAAACCTGAGATTGGAATTGATTGTTCTCTAATGCTCAGAGAAACAACAGGATACAGTAAAGCTTCTGGAGATTAAATCAGCTCCCGGAGAAAGTAAAGCTGGACAATGCAAAGAAACAAGTGCACTGCTGGCTTAAGGTGCTTGTGCTTATTGAATGATAAATGCAAATTGTAGAAGTACCACCGTATGTAAACCACTGTCTGCATGCCCCTATACATAAAAAAAAAATAACTCGACAGTATCATCCAGGCAACTTTGAGGAAATCAAAACCTTAACTTCTGGAACATTATAGCCAATAATAAGAATTTTTTATTTTTTTTTTGTGCTACCTTAATTCCCCAAACTTATATCGGACATTCACCGAGGAGTTACTCTGAATCAATTTGGAGGTAAAGTGATCCGAGCTCCATCGATAGATTTTCCTGTAATATCAGCTAACGTTTCCAGGGAACAGATTCCTGTCCGGTTTGTTTTGTTCCCTTATATGATGGATTGATTTTCACGGTGCTGCAGCAGTCTGCTGACCGGCGTCCAGTATCACATCAAAATCCATTTCAAGTCCTTGATTAGATAGCGAGGCAGCAGAACGCTCTGTGCCTTCTGCGTTTGCCTTGATACGATTCACAACAAGTTTAAAGGCAAGCAGGGTTTCCTTCTTTACTACTTTAAAATGACCCATAAAATCCTAATGCATGCGAGTTTAATATTGTAGCTCCTGAAAGCTGATTTGGGACGCTTGCTTGCTTTATTAGTGGTGATAATTCTAAGAAACTCACCTGTTGAAAAGCAGCTTGCAGTCTCTCTTTTTATGCACAGCCAGATTTAGATACTTTGTGTTCGTGCCTTAAAGATTTTTGTGATTTAAGTCCAGCTAAATCACACTGTGATTAATTTTCCTTACTTAAGAATTAATTAGATTTAAACATAAATATGATAAGTCTTTAGTCCAAGAGAAAGCAGAACTCCACCGCAAGTGTCTTTTCGCTTGAAGCCATATCGAGGACGCTTGTCACACCGTCTTCTGACAAGGATATGACATTTCCCACTCCTCCCATCCTGAAACTGATCCACGCAGCTGTGTGTGACGAGCAACCCGACACCATGTCTTGTTGCTACAGCGCAGGACACTCGCTATTGTGGATTTCTTTTGTGCCGTGGAAACATATCACACTTGTGCTCTCTGCCACGGCCTCCTCCGCAGGGCCAATCTCAGAATTGAGAAGAACCTGGCTGTAGTGTAAGCTTACACATATTGTTGGTCTAATCCTCTTCGTCCTCTCTTGGGCAGAAGGTCATTGCGTCTTCCTCCTGTGTCTGTCTGCTGCTTGTTATATTATGTCTGACCGACATGGAGTCCACTGCCAGGCTGGGTTAAGACTCGCCTTATGGATGACAGTAAACAATGGAGATCACCGATGAACGCCTCGGGCTTATGCTCCTGTGAAATCACTCCTTTTTAATGCTCATTAGCTTAATGAAAAATCCCCAGGTCACCGTGCATCCAGATTAATTTGACACTGTTGTTAAAAGTGGAGTGAAGTTCAGTGTGTTTACCGCTTGAGGTTTTGTTTTGCTACTGCATCACCTGCCTAAGAAATATTGAGACAAGCAGAAATGTGTCCCCAGGTGTGCTATTACTCATTGGGTTACCTGGCAGTGTTATTAGTGCACAAGCGGACAAGTGGAAGCGTTGTTCACAGACCCATGAATACCTTTCTAACACACCGGCTAATGAAGGTCTCTGACTCAAAACCTCACATTTAATTACTGCGAAGTGTGCAGAGGGTGGTTTTGGACATTTCTCATTTGTTGCCCTCAGCAGAGAAGGATGCATAGCAGTTTATTGTCCACACATTTTTATTCATATAAAGAATTTACAGAAAAAAATATTTGTTGTGTAGGAGTTAATCAAGACTTTTGATAAAGACCAATCTATTTTTTATGTTTTATGAACCGCAAATGAATTTCTAAAAATTTGGACACAATTATGCATCATCTTGGGGGATGTTTTGAACAAATTTGTAAGCTTATTTATCTTCCTCCCTCCTATTGCAAAGCATATCAACTAAAGTGCAGAGTGAGATAATAAACAAGCCCAGTCAATCTTTGTAGTATTCAGCTTGATGTCAGTGGACATACAGTAATCCTGTGTTACTCAAGTCAACATAGGGGAGCATTAACTCAATCCTCACCCCTTTGATTCTATAATAGCTTGGCAAGGCCGCTGCACCAAAGCTTTCCATTTGGCTTCTTTCTGGTATCGCTGTGCTGCTCTCTGTACATCTGCTCCTCCCAGCGCACACAGCTCGTCCAAATCAGACAAACGCTCTGGCCTTTTCTCTTCCCACGAATCAGGCTGGTGCTCCGTGCCAGGCCTCGTTGTGCCCTTGCCAATCTCTCTGACGTGATGAAAACTGGCGTGTCAAATGCATCACGTCGCGGGGAAAAGTGCCGCTCGCATGTGATAGACAAGTGGCAATTATCATCATCTGAGGAGCGCAAGCGTGAGCCTCTCTCGACATGTAAGCCGATGTATGAATAATGCAGCATGCTGTGGGTTTGATGATTATCAGTGAGCTCATAGCCGATGACAAATGTCATTATATTATATTTGCTGTTATACTCAATATACAGCAGCATGAAACAACTTAACATTTCTCTGTAAATGCCATTGCAATTGCTGCAGGTGAAAGTATCAGACAAATGACACAATAAATAAGGCCAAAAAATGCCGTGCCTTAACAATGTGACAGTGCCATTTTTGAACGGATGCCCTATCCGTCTCATTACTGGTCAGCAATCTTCCTGCTCGTTCTACCGTTGGTTGTGTCCTATGCAGATAAGTGCTCACGGAGGAAAAGATGCCCACGGAAATGCAAAGACCCAAATTAAAAAGCAAGGTCACTTCCAGAGATGCAGTGGCTCTGGGTTTACATTTAAATGAGCCTCGAGCTGAGCGCCTCAAATCTCAATGACTTGTTGTGGAGGGAAATGAAGTGTCCCCGGCCGTACGTTTTCAGACATCGCTGAGCAACGTTCCCCAGACTACAGGCTGCGGCTTAAATGTCATGCATGTGTTCACTGTAATGGCAAGAATGCTGCTAATAAAAAAAAAAAAAAAGAAGCCTTTTTCTCATTTAGAATCTGCTAATGAGATACAGAGAAATTTACAAGACCAAAAACATCTGTAATTAATTTCATATGCTCTCTTGAGCAGTCTTAAGCTTAAACCTAATTATGTGTATATTGTATGTGCTAAAAAATACCACTTGGCCCCGATGGAACTATCTCAGTCACTGATAGATAGACTTCCCTGACATTTGAAACAGATATTCATGGTTGTAAGAGGATGGATCCATATGAATTGAAATCAATCAGAGAATCAGAATGGATGAAGAGTAAGAACCAAAATCGATAAACAGAGCCAGAATAGTTAAAATACAATTAACAAATAGTTCAAATAAACCAGCAAAGCATTAACATCATAACATTGTGAGCTACTAGCACGGCCGTAGACTCTTGTTATCCTGCTACTGTATCATGCTTTTGTTAATAAATTGGCAAGAACAGTTTAAAAGGTTGATTTTGGCAGCATAAAGTGAAAAAAAAAAAAACCCAACCACCACACACGCATGATAAAATCTGGCATAACTTCATGCGCTCTGCCCTGAAGCCCTACAAAGCACCTGACAGAGCCTCACTTGCCAGATATTTCTTTATATTTGTTACTGGCGAGGAAATGAAGCCTCCGTTTCCTGCTTGCAGACTTGAAGAAGACCCTGGCAGTGCTGCTGGATAACATCATGCTGAGGCTGGGCAAGCTGGAGTCCAAGGTGGAGAACATCTACAACGGCACGGGGGGAAACCTGACCAACGGTACCAGCACTGCCACACCCAGTGCCACGAACTCCGAAAAAGTCAACGTAGCAGGTACGTGCTGCATTCTAAGCTTTTAAACAAGTGTGCATTCAAAATCAGGAATCTTGTTTCCTTGCCATTTAGAAAACGAATAAATTCATCTATCCACAGACTCACGCCTTTAGAAACCTTGTTGCTTAGTGTATCGTGAACATACAGTGAACTGAAGAAATGAGGATGAGCTAATCATTAAGCATGAAAACAGAGTATTTCTTTAAGATTCCTGAGTGAATAACTTTACCGAGGCAAACAACTCGCTAAACTTTGCCAGCATCGCACAGCTCACTCCACGCACTTTATTGGACCAGACCGCATCCTTGGACATGATTCAAATAAGGCCTCTGTTCACGCTGCATGACCCTTTTATTAGTTTTCATTGATTTTCCTGCCAGCTTTCAGATGATGAATTCAGCCCAGTTGAGCGAACGAGGTGTTGGTTTTTCCTGAGTCCCTGGGAAAAGTGGAGTCTACAGTATACTCCGAAGCAATATATGCACAGTTAGATTGGACTGATTGAGCCGTACAAAGACGCATTTGAATAAACTCATTTCTAATGTCAGTTAAATTTAGCAAACGACGATGCGACCTTGACTTGAATTTTTTTTTTTAATAGTTGATCTGATGGGCGTATGAAAGTGACAGATCTTTGTCGATGCAATTGACGTCATAGGCAGCCAACAGACTTTCAGAATGACTCGAAAAACCTAGTTTCTCTTTTACAGCTTTCTCTTGTGTTACCAGAGAACCACATCCTTTCACAACTGTGTGGTGTCTCTGTCCTTCATCTGCCTGATGTTAAAACAAACATGCAGTCTGCTTTACTTTGTCTTTGAAAGGTTGCCTTTGCCTCTTGCTGTCCGATCCTCAAAGTGCTTGTCACTTCTCCTAATATCAGTATTTGTCCATCGACAGAGCTTTAAGGTAATGTAATCAAACGTGTGTATTCAGGGCTTTTCAAAAGGATATTAATTGTTTGAAATAAGTAGAGTAACAGTTGTCATTTAAGCTCGAACATTCATTAATCAAAGGAAAAATAACAATGTTCACTGGGTTGGACTATTAAATATGAATATTTTCTTAATTTCCCAATCTTTGTAGCTCTTTGTAGGTCTTTGGGCTTGAACAAAACAGGACATTTGAGGGACATTATTCAGAATTTTATTTGATAGAACAAGCAATGAATCAATTTATCAAGAAAATGATCAGCTGCTTAATCACTAATGAAAATAAGTGGCTGTGGTATAAAAGTTACCAGGTGTTGCGTATTAAGCTCACATATGAATACAGGAACAAAAACAGAAGAGTAATCAACATAATAATATACGGTAAGTGAATTTGGCAGCCTGGTTTCCTCAGACGTGGTGTACAGGAAGGATTTTCTGGCAGCCGGCGTCTGCTCTGAGTCCAGCCATTGTGGACAGTAGAAATGAGACACTTATCTCATATACCATTGTCGAGGCACTGTTGGCTTGAGCTCCTGTGTTCCGGAGTAGCCAGACCTGTGACACGTGTCAATAAACTCGCACCCCCCCCCGCTCACTGTAAACCTCCAGCGGTACCCTTGAGAGACAACATTTGGATCCTGAATGCAGGTCGAGCTGACAAAGCGGCAACCCACGTCTCTCTTGGCACTGAACTAAAAGCCCCGGCACTCCAGAGTCTCTATTGGAGCATGTCTCCTGTCTTGGAGTGGGTGGCAGGCAGCGCCGTTGCCAGCTCCACTACTGCTCCTCCCTGACTGGAACGCAATTACAGAGATAAGAATCTGGACAGTGAGGGGAACACGCCTGCCTTTCAGAGAGGCTGCTATCAAGATGGAGCTGAGCAGCAGCCCTGGGACTGCACTGTTTCCACCTCGATTGTATAAATTTTCTTAGCCAAGGACTCAAGTCAGGCTTCCATCTTACATTTAGGCCAGATTTCAACCAAATTTCCAGAAAATCTGCATAAAAATGTGAGCTAATGCATTGTTTCATTCATTGGTGTTTGGCCAGACAAACCGTTTGTGGCGCTTAATTGTACAGTTGGGAGCCAAAAGAAGAGGACACAAAACAACTGAGTTCATTAAAAACAGAAAATAGCTCTAGCTAGTGTTAATGCACAGTGACTTCCTGGGCGCCATCGCACTTTTACCTGTCAGGGTTGAAACTGTTCTAGGAAACCTACTCATCTCGCTCCTCCTGCTCCTTAAACTTTCAATATTCTCTCACTTTGGTGTGAAGAGACTGTTCAGCTCAGTGTCTGATCCCCGAAACCTGCAATTTAAATGACAGTATCCTCACTGTTGGGAGATGACACCGTGTAATTATTATTATTTTTCATTCTTGTTTTATTTTTTTTTACTTAAGAAATGCACAAACACAATTTAATGTTGTCCCTCTTTTAAATCCCCCATTGCACAAATACAGTCGAGGCTATTTTTGAAAGGAAAACATTCATGAACGTTTCAAATGTTTGGGGACACGAAGCCTCTGATGACTCAATCCTGTAAATACAGTTGGCAAAAATCAGAGTTTAGTGCCAGACATACCTGTTTGCTGGCATCCTCTGACTTCATTGTAACCCGCAGATTCTAGACTGGTTCATCAGGAATTGGACAACACACCCTCAAGTGTCACACTGAGCCTTACGCTGATGTGTCAGCAATGTAACGGCAACACTTTGTCCAACTTCTTTCCTGCTTCTTGCTGCTGTTGATGTGAACTACCAGCTGTGTACACATTGTGGAGCTTCTTTCTCAGTTATTAATCATCTCATAAAAAATGTGGCCTGCTCTCATCGCTTTACTTGCAAGCTCCGTTGTGTACAGTGCTGTAAAACCCACACTG
Organism: Stegastes partitus; assembly: GCF_000690725.1. Classification (NCBI taxonomy): domain Eukaryota; kingdom Metazoa; phylum Chordata; class Actinopteri; family Pomacentridae; genus Stegastes; species Stegastes partitus. The sequence continues at coordinate 74,378 of NW_007578977.1, read as the reverse complement.
GAAGTTTGAGGAATCAGTGTTAACACGCCACGTTTGCTGCAGTGCTGGCGCTGTCTATTCAGAGGAACAGCTTCGGCCTTGTGTTGCTTTTGCGTTTAGCCAAGGACAACAGGCGCAGAAACCCCGCGCAGGATCAAAACAACTCGATCCGGCCTTGCTTGCTGCTTAGCAGGAGGCAGATGGGACCGGGTCCAACAGCAGTCTGTGACGCCTTGTCTTGCCGTGTCTCGCTGATGTGGCTAATCAGCCTTCCCCCGGCAGCGTTTCATCTGTGGTCCGGCCCGGTGGCGTGGAATCTATGTAATCTCCTCCTACACGCACGTATACAAACACACACAAAGACCCAGGCGTGGAGACAGATGTAATGAATGGTCAGGCGGTGATTTGCAGCCATCTAGCTGCCCCTCGCTCTCTCTCTTTCTCCATTTCGTTCCCTCTGCGATATATTTCTTCTCCCCTTGCTGGTGTTTAAGGTTATCAATGTTCCTTCCATCTCAGCCACACCGATGTTTGGCTGATTTACGGCTCCTTTTTTTTCTTTTTTTTTTTTTTCTGTAAACAGAGACGCTTGCGTTCACAGCTCAGGGCATCTTCACTGCTTTGTCTCTTTCAGCTATTGATCCGCTAGCGTCTCTATTTGCCATTCACTGTGAAAGATGAGATCCAAGGCCTCAATGTCAACAAAGAAAAGGGACAAGGACAGTGTTTCTGCTGGGGATTGGAGCTGACCTGCTTACTGCATGATTTTGCTGGTCCTTGTTTTTTTATTTTCTTTTTTAGCTGACATCGTTGCTTGTCCAAAACAATTTGGAGGAGAACTTTCTTTCCTGAAATATTGAATCTATATATGTCGGGTATCCAATCACCATACAATTACCATTTTAATACTGAAATCTATCTTGGATTTGGAGCAGAGTCCGTGGGCTCCCATTATGTTCTGGAAGGCCTGTTTACTCATTCGGTATACAGATCAATACTAATAAAGTACACACATGCACACAATCCCGCTCGCTGCTAATAAGTTGCTGAGAGATGCTGTCCACTCCCACACACTTTTAAACACTTGCATGAATCCTGACACTCATCACCCTGCAGTCTACTGTACAATGAGTAGCAGCATAATTGAAGCCAGAATTACAATCGATCATTTCCCAGATGTGGTGATTTACAGTATTGCGCTGTGTTTTCATTTCACCTTTGCTCATCTCGTTGTTTTGGAACAGTGACCTTGTGAATAGATGAAGATACTGAAAGAAAAAGATGAATTATTGATATCCATTTTAGTTTTCCTTCCAGTTTGAATTTGTAATTGTTAGTCCTGGCTGATTTGACCTGATTTGCAATGACGAATACGTTGTGTTTCCAGTGGCTCCTTCACACTCACAAAAAAACACTTTCGCCACTTGTGTGTACAGCAGTGGCCGTAGGAAATGTTAGCTTTGTAGCACAATGTAAAGAGAGTTAAATTCTCCCAACTTGTTCATACACGTTGAATCCAGAGCGGGAATGCAAGACTCTGCCATGAACAGTCGGCTGCTCTGTAGACGTTTAATTTTGTAATTACCAAATGAGCTTTAACAGCATCAAAATGGGGTTTGACTACAGTAAAATCATCCATCCATCCATTTTCTACACACCGCTTAATCCTCATGAGGGTCATGGGGGGCTGGAGTCTATCCCAGCCGACTTAGGGTGAAGGCAGGGGACACCCTGGACAGGTCACCAGTCTATCAGAGGGCTACACTTAGAGACAGACAACCAAGCACACTCACATTCACACCTATGGACAATTTAGAATCACCAATTAACCTCAACATGTTTTTGGACTGTGTGGGAGGAAGCCGGAGAACCCGGAGAGAACCCACGCTGCACGGGGAGAACATGGAGACTCCCACCGGGACGCGAACCGACAACCTTCTTGCTGCGAGGCAACAGTACAGTAAAATCATACACATTAAAATTCTAAGGTCCACGTCTAACTTTCAACAGTAGCCATTTTGTAGGATGTGTGTGGGATAGGAGCGCCTCCACGGAGTTCAGCCTTTAATAATGCCTATCATTCTCTTTTTTTTTTTTACAACAATTAATCAATTAATTAATTGATGAATTATTCAATTCACCATCAAATATTAAATTACCTTTCTCAACCCCAAGCAGTCTCTGGGCGTTGTTACATTTTTACTCACTGTGGGCTCATTTTTAACTCCAATATAACGTCGTGTGCCTCAATGGAAACAGCGCAGCCAAATATGTCTTCTGTGCAGTGTGACGCAGGCAAATGCCATAAATCATCTGATTTATCTTTTCATGAAAATTGGAAGATTGCTCCTAGTTTTACAATTTCTCCCTCTGATGAATGATTTAATTTTGGCAATTTAAAAATGTATGCCATGGGAAAAAAAAAAAAAAGAAAACCAAAAGGGAACATTTTAAAAACCTTTTTTCAAGTGCCCACAGCTGCTACCAGTAATTGAAAAATATTTTTCTACTTGGAATTTTAATTAGGTGGAGTAACACATGATTAGTTCAAGGACCATGCGGTTGAAAATCAGAAGGTCGCTCCTGGTTTCTCCCTGTAATGAATGATGTGGTTTTGGCAATTTAAAAAAACAAAAAACAAAAACATACCTTTTATTTATTATTTGTTCATACATATATAATAATTTTTAGGAAAAAAAAAATCTGATCCAGCTTCTTAAATGTGTTCTAGATACCAATGGAGAAAATAATCGACACTGAAAATATTTTCGATTGCAGCCTGGTTCTTTTTATTTCTTTCTGTTGACGTAGAACCAAGTATTCAGTGAGTTAAAACAAAGAGTGAAACCTGCGTGATGCACAGATCTGAACCTGCAGACCTGTTTTGATGCTTTTGATTTAGAGATCTGAAAGGAAAGTGTTTCTTCCCCCCCACCGGCTCCACATCTTTTGCTCACCTGCTTGTTCCAGAGCTTAACTTTGGACTGAACCCCTCCAGTACTTTCCCCCTCACACACACCGACGGGCAACAAGCACAGACAGGCTCCTCCACTGCGACCGTTGATTGTGTGTGTGCATATTTTCATTCGCATATGGTATCCATCGCCTCAAACTGTGCTGTGTACAGGAGTGTGAATTCTCTGCCTGTATCTTCTGCTGTGCTATCGCAGGTCCCTGAAGATCCCTCCCATATGGAGTGCATCAGATCTCTTATAGCAGCGTTGTAAACAAACGGCAAGAAGCTGCAGACAGCTTTCCGCCTGGCACTGCAGTGCATAAGAGCCCGAGAGTGCATCCTGAGGCATTGTTGACAGGGCTTGTGAGATCATCACGCAGCATGTGCTCTATCTTTCACATATTTATGCTTAAATCAGGCTGATTCCTGCTCTCCTGGAAGCAGAATTGAGAAAATATTCCCTCAGGACACAAGAGCTATAATATATACAACATATTCAAATGTAAGTCAGATGTGTCCATGTTAACTTCTGTTGTTTATCACAGAGACAGAAAGATAAACTCATGCTGCCTCACAGTTGTACAATTCATATCAAGGGATGCCAGCTGTCTGCTGCTGGACACAGCAGACTCTCTTTAAGGTAGTTTTGAGACGTCCTATTCTCATTTACTCCCAGGTAAATTGAAACCTTTTTTTAACCAAGCAAAGAGCAACAAAATATACAAGTAATGCTGCTTTGCTAAGACCCTAATTTAATTGCTTCAGTGCTCCCAATTAGCAACTGAAAGTCTACTGTTTGACCTTCAGGGTGCTGCTTGGAAAAAACAATAGTCCACCGACCAATGAAAGTGCTCCATCGCATCCTGAAAGTACTGTTTTCATGCAAAATCATATTCAATTTATCTAAATAGCAGAAGCAAACATGCATAATGGACGCTGTGGAATCGGAAACTGCCTGCAAAGAAATTGTGTTTTATTGAAAATGGAAAGTGCATTTAGCCCGCTTTTATAAGCTGTTGAGCTGTTTGATCCTAAGCTACAAATAATATCAAGCTCTTTAATGATTGGATTTTTGATTTTGACTGTGATATTATTTTATTAATTTGTTTTTTTTTTTTAATATTGATCATTTCTGACAAGTTTTAACTACCCATTTTAAAAAGACCACAAGAGAAAAGGTTTGTTCTGAATTTGATTACCTTACTTTGAATCCATTTCATTTACCAAGGCACTCAGGTATTTATTTTGTCCTAACATAGGAATGAAAAGCACATACAGGTAATTATATTTACACTGATGAAAAAATATGTACAGCTGAAGAAATGACCTTGAAACACATTAGAAAGCAGGTAAAGTCATCTTAATAGGTAGGTTAAGTTATTCAAGCTTAAAATAATTATGTTATTTCTTTCATATTTATGCATTTGAAACCATAACTACAAATGCTTGCTTCATCATGTGATGAAACAAAAAAAGTAGTGGATGGAAGAGGGCGTTTTTAATTCAAAACATGTTTCCTACAAATCTGTTTCTTCACCATTCGACTCCAGATGAGTTTAAAAAAACTGAGTTGAGGCCACTCTGAATTCACACACAAGGCCCCTGAACCTCAACATTCACACACCATCTCTTTTTTTTTTTCTACCCTTTTCAGCCTGGCTCAGCCCCCTTGGGCTTGTAGCGGATTGAGAAGGCCTGGGTGGAACGGGAGGAACATCTGGGGCTGACGCGCCATTGGCTGCGACACGTGCACCCCAGTTTTTCACCGTCTCAACTTCCCCCCGCTGCTTCTTCTGTAAATGTTTTGCAGGGGCTCGTCTAATTATGGGATTTCGAAAACATTGTGCAATTTCTGGGTGTGTTGTGGACCTTTTTTCCATTAGGGCTGTAGTGGGAACCCCAGTGTTTGAATGCACGAAGTAAATAAGAATAGTCTTTCTTGCTTGTCGTCTTTCTCATTGTATTCTGTGCCTCTCTTCACTGTCTCGTTTGTCCTTGCTCTCTGCATACTCCGTGGCTTTTTCCCTCTTTGTATGCTGCACTCTTTCTCCCTCTCTGCATCCTCTGTCCTCCATTGTCTCCTCTTTCTCTGTTCCAGTTTTGTTGTGTTGGCTTAAGCCGCTACCCCGGCCTCTTAAGACGTATAATCTGCGCTCACTCCTTCTACCAAATATCAACCATTTCCCCAGGCATAGCTTTTTATTATTGCTTTTTTATTTTTTTTTATTTTGAATGGACATGCAAACAGATTTGTACATAATATACGCAAACATCCACAACACATCCAGCCTCATCTTACATTCACTGCAGAGGATTTTTTTTTCTTCAAGCAAGAGTGGCAGGATCCACACCAGGCATATATTTACACACAGTGACTGATAAGTGTATAGTCTCACACACTTGTTCAGAGATGTGTTATGAGTTCACACATGCATTTAAACCAAAAAAAGGGAACTGCAATGTGAAGGTGTGATGATCTTCTGGTTCTTCCATGGCACAAGCTCTGTGGCTCTAAAGCTGCTTTTCTCATGAGAATGTTTTCAGCTCCACTGCAGTGTCTGTGACTTAAACTAGAGCAAACAAAGCAGTTTCTCACTCCTCTGTTTACAGGAAATGCATATGGCGAGCAGGTGGTCCAAAAACGTTTCCTTGTTTTAAGCCTTTCAGATGAAAGGGAACATTTCTATCGAACTAGTTTTTTTTTTTTTAGACTCAGCCGACAGATTAAGTCTCTCATTGCAATAACAAGTTCTTTGGTGACATGACGCCTCAAAGTGCAGCCAGTCTCACAGCCTCAACCAGCAGCTTTCCACCATTTGTTCGAATCAACAGTGGAACATTAGTCATAGTTCTGCAATCAAGGCTTTCTGGCAGCATTGTGTCCTCGCGCCGCTCTCGGTGCAAAATCTGCATCTTCCTCGTGGATATTTTCGTCGAGAACACTGGGCCGATCAGATTGCTCGAGCACAAAAGAGGGATTGATTACAGCCAGACTTTGCGGTCTGTGCAGCAGAGAAAGGGAGAGAAAGAGGAAACTCGACGTGGGCCGGAGATCGGGGCAACATGGGGGAAATTTGGGATTTGGTTTATTTGCCTCCAGGACTTTTCTGTGGAACACTTGTGTAGACCAGAGGCAGAGAGAGAGACGTGTTTCGACCATCTCCAGACACGTGCCCTTCACACTGGGAAGCCCCTCTGGTGTGTGTTATCCTGCTGTGTGCCTTCAGGTGGCGGGCAGGCCTACAGAAGCCCTTTAGTGTGTGTGTGTGTGTGTTTTCGCGGTAATATAATGTTTGGAGATTTCATCTGGAGCATACAATCGAACCTCACTGTGTACACAAACAGCTGTGGAGACAGAGAGCTGCGTATTGCTTGTTGATTGGGGGCTGAATTTTATGTCTGACCAGTGTCACATGACGTTTTATCTCCTGCTCCTCTAAGATATGCTGTCATGCAATTTCCTGTTCTGTTTGTGAGCTTTTCCCATTCTCCACTCCTGTCAGATTAGAAGATAAAAATGACAAGCAGGGTCCAGTTAAGGTCAATATTAATCATTTGCCTGCCATATTTAAGGTAAAACAGATTTATTGTTAGCATTCGAAAGCCCAACCGCACTGAACAACAGCATTTATCGGCTTCTTATGCTAGAACATGCTCATTGCTTGTTAAGGAGTCAGTTCATAATCAGGATTGCCAACTCTTGGCACAGTGACGCCCGGTGAGCAAATAAAAAACAGCCAAACTGAGCTGAACTTGTTCTCGTTGCTCCTCATTGATAGTCCCCGATCTCTCCACCTGCACAGCTGTTGGAGCTCTGCGGCTGCGACGTTCATCAGCCAGCCTGCCTCCTGTCTAATTGATGAGCTGCCGCTGAGACGTACACACACACACACACAAATACACATAAACTCACACGTCGATACATCTGCTTCTTCTCGCAAAGTGCATCTAAAATTAGTGTTTCTAAGCCAGTGGATCAGAGGACACGGTGATGGGGAAAAACTGCACTTTTCACCCTTGATTTTTTTTTTTCTACTTTTCAAAATTCAGAGGCATCTCCATGGTGACACTTTCCACATAATTTACTTCTGTTCAATACTGGAGTATCTCTGTTAAGAAATTTGCATCGTTGAGATCCTGGTATGCGGATTGTCACAAGCCTTTTCTCATATGCCAGTAAATTAAGTCACTTATTTAGGTTCCAACTGACCAAATTGTGTCACTGAAGCTGGGCCCTGGCATATTTCATAGTATCTGAAGGAAGGTTTTTTTTTTTTTTTTAGCTCAGAGTTCCTGAGAATAAAATCAATGAGCAATAGGGAGAGATGGGGAAAAGAAAGTGAGCAAAGTACACAAGAAAAAGAATAACACAAACCAGATGTAGCGTAAACCAGATGTCCTCAATCCAATTCTGGACTTGTCAAATGTCAGATTACCTCATGGACTTGCAGGGACGGAGAGGGAAAAATAACCCTCTGTGTGTGTGTGTGTGGACTAGCACATATTGTTCAGAGATGATGCTATTTAAGGGCTATCGAATGGCCAACAATGTGTGCTGGGAGCAGGCTAATGGTGACCTCAGTGCTGCGAGAGCCTCTTGGACATCTTATGCAAGTTTGAATGATCTCATCTGTTTTCTGCCTCTGGTTCTCTGAACATTTAATAACACCTCTTAATGTGCCTTTACCTCATTATTTTTAGTTTTATACGCTGTCCACCCTCAATTTGGATCATTTTACTTGTGCCGCTACTGCAAATGAACCCCTTTATCGTCTTCTATTTGATTGGGGTTGAAAGCACTTTGTGAATACCGTTTAAATAAGGTTTGTCATTTTAGCTTTATGTGCTATTCCTGCCCTGGCTTCTCTATTCCCGTGCCCACCAGACTGAGGTGCGGTTTGGTGCTTGGCTTTTCACCTCACATTATCGTTTCAGCGCGTCAGTCACACCTCGCGTCACCCTATTCGGCGCGGCGCTCTTATGTCAGACAGCAAATGAGCTGCTGCTGCTGCATCAGTTAGCTGATGTTTGCATGTGAATTTTCCTGGTCAGTAAAATCTCTGCTAATACTCCTTGACAGTCCGCCAGTGGGTGTTGCTCTAACCGGGCCTTTCTCGGTTTTTAATGGGAAGCAGCAAGTGATTCGTTGTGGAAAATAATGCTTTTCTATGGAGCGAGTCATTTTGTCGAAACTTCGCCGCCGTGGTGGAGGTGAATAACGAGGAAATGGCTCCCTTTGAAACAGCACCACCTCTCTCGTGTTTGATTATGAAAGGAGCTATATTTAGCTCCTCCTTGGCAGCAGCTTCTTCTGCTTGATTAAAGCTAGGAGAAGATTTGCCTGGTGGCGTTGGCACTCGCTGGCCGACTGGCTGAGTGACAGGGTGAATGATGGGCTGTTTTGTCTGGTTGGTCAACTGGTTGGTTGGCACGCTGATTGGATGGCCGGGTGTATCCGAGGGACGGAATAACAGCAACTCACTGTGTCTGTTGTGTACCGCACAAGACAAGCCCTTTACCAAAGTCACAAGTCAGGTTTGTTTAGGCTGCACTTTTGAATAAACACAGTCAACACAGCCCCCAGATTTTGGACCAGTTCTCGTGATGCTTTGGTTAAATGGAAGGATAATACCGCCACGGAGTCAGTTAGTCAGCTGTCGGCAAGATTCCAGCCATCTTTTTTTTAGCCTTTATTAGTTTACATTTTGGCCAATGGGCATCATTAAAGGCATGCTGAATTAGCCGTTATCAGTTCCTGCTGGTAATGTGCCCATGGATGTAGAAACAACTGTCTCTGAGACTAAAGAAAACTTGAAAACAGGATGATTATCGGCCTGGCTGATTAATTTAAAAATGCGCTACTTTGTGTCGGATCCAGCTCTTAGTTTATATCTATAGTCTCTGTGTGATCTCAGGCAATGTTCTGCCCAAGGCACTATCTGATTGGTCACACGTTACGGTTAATAGCCTATTAGCACAAAAGGATTAATGTTGAAAACGTCTCTTGCGAAAATATGTAAAACATGGATAGGAAAAGGAATTCCACCATTGCTTTAGAGTTGAAATTGGAGTCGAAGAGTTCAAAAATCTGTTATCAGTCTCCTTGATTACTAATAATCTGAATCAGCTATACAAAAAAAACAAACAAAAAAAAACTTGTCAGACATGTCAGTTCCTGTTTGCAGAATACTGAGGCTCAGATAACTATCTACCGCACTGAACAAAACTTAAAAACATGATCATTCTCAGGCAGATGGTTGGACTGTAATGAGTGAATCTTTCCATAATTTTTATGCGAGTTAACAAACTAAAGTTTTCAGTGGGATTCCTACAAAGTATGTTAGAATCCTCCAAAACCTGTAAGTCACAATAAATCTAATAGTATGTAATAAGTACCTCTCAGGTTGTTAATAAACCTCTTATTAAATAAATTAAAATGGCTTAGATGTAACCACTCTACTGCTTTCTCTAGAATGCACAGATCTTTGTCTTTTCCATCCACCCCTCCCCTCGCACTGCAGCTCGAGCACACCAGCTCACCTACCATTCTACTCAAACACTGTAGAACTACTCTACATAACACAATGACAAGCTTGAATAAAAAGTAATTCAAACAAATATAACGACATGGAAAGCTCTAACCTATGAGAAGAAAAGATTGCTTCCTTAGGTTTGTATTCAATTCTGGAAATCTGAATTTGTTGTAAGCTTTTTCCATCCTCTAACATGTAAAAAAACACCATATTGAGATGTTAACTTAATTTGTACCAGAAGGTGTCTTTGAGATTTGACTGAATATTGACCCCCAAGAAACAAAGAATGGGAATTTTGACGGCTCAGGGTCCCATAATTACCTGCAGTGCAACAACCCGTACAGTGTAACACAATACCTTCCTGCTGGCATGCGCCTCATTCTTCTCTCTTTGTACCTCCCATGTAACTCTCCGGGGAGGCTCAACCCTGTGCGCATTACAATACAAGCTTGAAATTCCTCTTTGAAAGCAAGTAACGTGTGTTTCTATGCAGACCACATGTAACGCAGTTCAAAGGTGGGACTGGAATTCACTATTCTTCCGTTTAAAAAAAAAAAAACGCTTTAATCCTCTCATTTATAGCTTGATTCCTGCTGCCATTAGAAATAATAAGAGGCTCGTATTGTGTATTGTGTGCGTCTTGTGACATTCTGACTCCATCCGGAGCGTCTCACTGGCCTCCCTCTGCTTCCCTCCTCTTCCCTGCATACCATTAAACTCTCATTGAAAACTTGGAATAATAGAAAAATAGCTGTTTGGCATGTTACACTTCAAAATGACTGTTATTAGCCGGCCTATTACAGCTCTGTGCTGAGAGGTGTTATTCAGATTACGCTCCCTCTAAACTGGAGGATCAAATCCAACCAGGTAATTCCCTTTACTCTGAACTGTAACGGGAAAACAAAGAATGTTGACGTCTGGTGTGCTTGGCATCTGTTTATTTGATAAAAGTCTCAGTAGTGGGAGTGCTTTCAGTTGGCTGCTATTTTGTTTCCTCTTGCAAAAAGGAATAATCTTACTTTGATTACAGTAACACAGATGGTTCAGTTTACACTAATACATAGCATGTAGCAGAACCAGGTTTATCTATCCAGGTGGAATCCATGTAAAGAAGGCGATGCACAGCAGTGTGAAATGTTACACAGAAGGATTGTGAATTTTCAGTCAACCCGAGCTTCACTGTGCCACTGTAAAACATTTTATCTACTAAGTCCTTGTAGTTAATCGACTACAGATTGTGCGTCAAACCCTCCTACAGCCCTGCACATACCCAAAATCCCCCTCTTGCACTTTCTCGAGATAATGGCTGCGGATGGAAACTTGTAGTTTTCCATCTAATCGTTGAGGTTTTTTGATAGCATGTCATCATTTCTCTTTTATCTCTCATTCTTCCCTGATATAAACTACAGAGTGCGAGCGAGCTATGTTTTTCACACTGATATGAAAAGAGGGAGAGAGGAGGGGAAAAAAAAAAAACAAGTTTACCGGTAGAATATCTGTTTATCGCAGTCAGCGCAAATACACCGAATCAACGGCGAACGCGAGGCATGAGACGCTTCTCCGCCCACCACCCACACCGGCAGAAGCCTGACCCACCGCTGGAGACGCTGATTAGCTTCATACCTCGATAAACACCCTCCTCCCCAAAAATACCACCCACAAACTCATTACATCAATCCGGTGTTTGCCTCTCGGCTTTTATCTATTCACTACATAGCCTAACGTTTTGCATTATTTATATTCTGGCAGTAAAGGTCAGCGGTGATGACGTCTCTGAATGGCGATATCAAACAAAAGATGATTATATGAAATGGAAGTTTGCGTGCGAGCTGTGCATGCTAATCCTACGGTGATACCGGCCTCCAGGGATGTTTAAAGCAGCGCGGAGTAACTACCTCCCTAAACGCAGCTCCATGATGATTTTATTGAAGTTCAGAAGAAAAAAAAAAGGTTTTACGATCTTGATCTGCTTGCATCATTGTGGCCTTAACTGGCGTGACTTCTCTGCTCTTTGTGGTTTTTCGCTGTTATGGAGTGCAGATTACAGAGCCAGAGGTGATCCTGCTGGCTGACAGTCATCTCTGACCACAGAGTAATGGGCAGTTGCCATCTGTCAGTCCACAGACTCCAAATGCAACTGATCTAAGGTGCTGAGATTGAACCAGACGCCGCAGTGCAAGACTAAGGACGACTTTGGACCGTGTGACAGCAGCGATTGTGTGTCATGCCACAGTGTGCGAGATGGGGTGACACTGCTCGCAATCTGGGTAATATCGCTTTGAGAAATGAAATCTTACAATAGTGTTTGAGATATTTCAGTCTGGACCAAACTAAAAATCGCATTTTAAACAAAATTATGTGCAGGCTAATTTCTTTTTGAGTTTTTCTGAGTGAGTATTTCTAAGTAATTAGAACAATTTCACCTTCTAGCACATTCTCTCAAGACACGGAAGTACTAGCTGTCACATGGGATGCCCTCTTGTCTGCTCATGCTTTTGTACATCTATCTAATTCCACAAGAGAAAACACGAGAAGTAGATACTCATAAAGCACACACACAAGGCTTGTGCTTTGTCCTTTGTCTGTCTGGGAATCTTTCTTGTCAGTTGAAAAGGAAAAATGAGGATGTTGACCTGCCAAAAATCTCCATATCTTGACTTTTTATCAACAAGCTGCTCACACGCCAACTGTGTTCTTTTCTGAAGCTGCCTTTCAGGTGTAAATGAGGATAGTGAGCTGGGATTTCCCAGAAAAGACAAGGTGTTAGGTCACTTGAAGTAGACGAAATAAGCTTAATTGCATAGCTTTGGTTACGTTTTGAGAGTTGACTGACGTGTCTTTTGGTATCTGCAAGCAATACGTTTACAGTGTATGATAAAAAAAGTATTCTATTTTAAGATCTTACAGTCATGCCTTTATCTTTACCACACTCATGTCTGTAGGCCTGTTTATGGTGCAACAAAACAAACTATGAACCTGCCTTTTTCCATCACGTCACGATCAACCGTGACTCAGCATGCGTTGTTGTCGGCACAACAACAGCAGCAGTAGAAAATGTTGAGATGATGTCAGCAGTTAAGTTAATACAGCTGTAGCCCTCCTGCTTTATAATTAGCAAAGGGAATCAGGATATAGTGTTTCCTGTAGGATTTTTTTCAGCAGCTGGGACAGGCTGTCCGGGAGCCGAGGCGGTGTGAACAAATGACATTTGACTGCAGATTTTGTTTTTACAACCTATTCATTGAATGGCCAGTTGAAAATGGCTTTTGAAAGGCTGAATGTCAAAATTTAAAGAATAAAAATTTGAAGGAGCGGCGGCTAAGATTTAGGAATGGCTGCCCGCCACTCCTAAATGAATGTAGAAGAAACACTGGGATAACCTGCCGTGACTTAACATGTGAATTAATATTCAAATGAACCTCTGTCTCAAGTGTGAGAACATTTGGTTAAATTTAGTTAATTTGAACACAGGTAAAAAAAAATACATCAACTGGGTTAATCAGTGCGATAAAACACTAATGGTGGTTCATATACCTGCATCGTTGCCCATGAATTCCTTGTGCATAGTTAGGAAATTTGAATAAAATGGTAGACTCTGCCTCTAAAAATTAAAACATAAATGTAGAAATATTGAGTTACTATTGCTGAAAAATGGTGATGATAATTACAACAGCAAATAGGAGGTTTAATTCCGTGTTTGCTGTAGGGATTATAATTTTGTTAGCCCATAACCTTTGGTTAATCTAACAGTCAACAAAGGAACAATAGAATGGTGTCGGCAAAATGGTAGGAGATGGAGGGATAGATGTGCGACACGACTGTAACGGCTGCAGTTCATTACATTCATCTCGGCTTCCTGTGGGCTCACAGTGGTTCCTGATTCTCTGTAAGCCACATGTGATATTTAGAAAGACGGTGGCTGAGCTACATGCGTTTTCCCCTCCTGATTCAGACCCTTATTGCGATTCCTAAAATGTAACTGTTTGCATCTCCAGTGTAAGAATGATACATCCTGTTAAAGGTCCGGACAGATGAAGAATTTTGGAGCTCACTGACTAGACCTTATTGATTTTCTCTGCCTCTCTCTCTCTCTCTCTCTTCCTCCAGACCTCCTAAATGGAGCCCAGGAGAAGTGTGAGCTGCCGCCTTTGGATGGTTTCCCTCACTGCGAGGGCAAGCTCAAGGTGAATCACACATACGAAACACACATAAAAACAAGCCTCTCCATCTCGCTCTCCGCGCCTGTCTTTCACACGGTTTTATTCCTGCGAATAGGTGGTTTGAAATATGTAAAAGAACTGGGTAGGTAGCCTGAGTAAGGAAAAGAGCACTGCCTGCAGAAATGACACCGTAGCCGCATGCCCACACGTTTTGACTGACAAATGATCTTGTGGGAAGTGCAAGCGCAAACACAGAAAATGTTTCGTGTAGTGGAGTGCAGCTTCTACACAGATAGGTAGCATATTGTGTTGATGTAGTATGCAGGAGTTTGTAGCAGTTTCATGATCAAGACACCTGGTAACACACTGTGAACACAGCAGTTTTGAACATATTAGAGGAATTAAGGTTTTAGGAGTTATTTTTAAGAAAGTGACTCGCAGACAAAATTGAAATTAAAGTTGTATTAAAAGGTTTAGGCCACTAAAGGAAGTAATTCAGGCCTAATATTAGAACTTAAACACAGGTCATTTAAGATGTGTTTCTATCATTTTTTTTTGCAATGATAAGTCGATAATGATCTGTGTCGCAGAATGAAACGAGCAGCAGGAAAGTGTGTTTGCTCATGTGCTTGTCTTATTATGCGAAAACTTTGCTAACTAGCGCTACTGGAATTCAAAAACTCCATAAGGTACCTTTAGTTCCTCTCATATTTACTCTTTCTCTGACATAAAAGGCTTTTTTTTGTGTGTGTTGAATCGTTAGAATACTTAACTGTGAAATTCACTGACAGATTTGCGTATCTAATGCATCTACCTATTTACACATCTGTCATGGCACCGCAGCTCTTCAAACAAACAGTCCCATACAATCCTGTTTTCCATAAGCAGGCTGGGAAACCAGATGTCAGGCAGGTTTAATTTAACTTTTAGGGACAACGGGGTGCTTGGAACCCACACAAACACATAGGTGCAAACTCACAAATAACATAGACACAAACCGCACACAGCTGTATGCACAATTTCAGTCCAATGTCTTCGCTTTTCTGTGCGTATTCACCGGTGGCCCTGAAGCTGATAGGCTCCTATCATACACACCATCTGCTCAGCCAGTCCCAATCCTCCACCGATACTGTCAGCATTTCCAACTGGGCGCAAGGCGATGCCAAAGCTTTCGCTACACATGCACGAGCGCACAAGCGTACGCACACATAATTCATATACACACAGTCTGCACATGAGCCTATTTTTTTTGCTTTAAAAATTTCAGAATTCACCAAGCTGCTTCTCCACAGCAGTTTCACTATCGGCACTCAGCTTGCACCATCTGACAAATCCATTTTATCATTTTATAGACCTTTTTCGGTTGTAGTCTCTGTGCCTTCACCACCGAAACTACTCCCGTCCAAGCCCATCTGCCAAGTCTTCCTACTATAAACAGCTTTGAATTGTGTGCTGCTCCCTCCGGTTACTATAAGTCAGCATGCATGATGTACTCTCGTCTATGAACTGAGCAGGATAGCTGTCAGTCCACATTTTAGCTCAGTAGCCCTTCTACTCCCACATTAACGACAGTGTCACAGAAATCTGCCTGCCACATGACACAGAGGCGCAGTGTTCTCATCTCCGTCCATGTCCAGAATCTTCCTCTGTCCTTGTTTTTCCTATTTCCTTCATTCTGGAAAATGTATTGAGGATAGATCCGTTGTAGTCAAGAGTGACATTTTCACATCGATTTATTTCCACATATTCACACAGGAGATCTACCCCAGAACAACCTCAGTCTTTTTCTGTTAGCTAGCCATGCAGTTCACTGCATGACTTTTACATGTACTTGACAAAGGGGACTTTGCAAAGCCAATAACTGTCACAATCTTTGCTTCTCAAACCGAGGATGGGTGTCAGCTGCTGTACATTGTTATATATATTCTCTCACAGGCTGGCCACACACCACAGTTGCTGGTAAATTGACACACAGGCTTGACTTTTTTGTATTCAGCCACAGAGCTCTATTATTAGAGTGAAAATGACAGTTGTTAGGTTGTCAGTGTGAATGCCGGAGTAGAATTGAATAGCACTTGCTGATAAAATACATCAGACTGCTATTAACACACAGCATGTGCAGTATATTTCCCTGATATTGGAGTTTGAGTGAGTTAGTATGGGGACTTCAGATTTTAATCTTGCCTTCTCCATTTCTTTCTTAGTGGATGAAGGAGATGTGGCGCTCAGATTCCTGCTACTCTAACTATGGGGTGGATGGGTCCACCTGCTCCTTCTTCATCTACCTCAGTGAGGTGAGTCGTGTGTGTGTGTGCGTCTGTTGATTGAGTATTTGAAGCTAAATGATAACCACAGCATTGAAAACCACCTCTTACATGGAACCAAATCAACATGGATTACCTTTTTGTGACACATTGTAGATGTGATTGTAACATTTTTGATGGTTAAACAAGAAGATACAGTTATCACAAAAGTGCATGTCAAGCAAGAGAGCCAACAAAACCCCCTTGTCAGAGTTGTTGTGTTGATATTTAGGGTGTGTAGATGTCAACTCATGTGTCGTGCAAGAAAACATTCCACCTTGGAAATGTTCTCAATGGAAGTACATTGAGAACATTTATTTTATGTTTGTATGTTAATTAGTGAAGACAAAAAGGCAGCAAAATATACTTTGATTTTTTACAACAGCTAAAAAGGTAAAAGCTTATTTGAAGCCACTGTTTGTTCCTGTAAACCTCATTCATCACTATATATCGTTCGTCAGTAAAGTCTAAAGTTCATTTTCTGCCATATAAAAGTCATTTGACTGACAACAAGACACTGCGACAGTATGACGGTAAGCTGTTCTTTTCATAAAAACATTAATGGCGACATGATGACTTTATGAAGTGCTCAAAGTCCATCTAACATTTAATCATGTGGTCAGTTATTGTTGATAAATGTATGCAAACTGAAGGAACAGTGGTTACAAAACCCTAAAAATGACTCATAGCTTACAACTCACACGTGCATCTAAGGTGTGCTCCTGAATTTCAATGAATAACTAATCCCTTGATTGCATGGGAGGAGTTAGCAAAGAGGTTTTCCATTCAGATGTTGTGCAAAATTTAACCAGATTTCCGTAAGGTCCTCAAAGGAAATGCTAATTGATAATTCTCCGCTAAACTGCCTTCAAACAATTAAAGAGAAAGAAAATGCAGCAGCATGAGCGCAGGGTTTTTCCTGCATAGAGGATTTCTGGTTCCCTTCAAAGAGGTGTTAGCCAGGCGCCAAATTGGAATCACCTGCACCACAATGATAACAATTGAGAATAAAAACAGCTATTCAAATCCTCTCCAAATTGTTTAATACAAATTTATGAAACAGCTGTTTAACAAGCAGAAATTGAACCTAAATATGTTATCTTCGACCTCCAGCAGTCAACGTCTGTCGCATCCACATCCGCTATATTTACAGAAAACAGGAAAATGCATAGATTTTTGTCAAATAAGGAAACATTGTCGCGTGTAGTCGTCCCCGAAAATGCTCATTCAGAGCCAGGAAAAGCCCTAGAGTGCCAGGCAAATGCCAAACAATGCCTGACGTGATAAAAATGTGGCATTTCTAAATATTTCATGCATGCATTGAAGAGTGTTATATTCTCCTCATCGGTCTGTAAATACTCAACAATATTGTTTCCACATTAAACACAAGTGAGATTCAATAGCTCCAACAAACAGCTACAACCCAGAAAAAATGAATGCTCCATAGCCAGAGCGTCCTGTAACCTGAGAGTGATCGCAGAAGAATGAAGTGCTAAAAATGAGAGCAAAGGAGAGAGGTAAAGGGGATTTCATTTTTTATGAGAGCAAATTAGAGTGTGCTGAAGAGGACAGTGTGGGAGAAAGAGGAGATGATTCAGTGGGAAGGGAGGGGGAGGACCGCTGTGGTGTGAGGCACTTTTTCAAGGGATGAGTTTTCAGCCTACAAGGGAAGACGTGAAATGACTTTGCTTCCCTGCCTCAGTCTTTACACATGCCCGGGAAAAAGCTGCCAGACCAGCATGGCAGAATCGTTCATTATTTACGAGCACTAACATATAGACGCTTGTGTCCCTTCAAGGGACACTTTTAGACCTTGAATTTTGTATGATTTATCTGCACCAAATGGCCAGATATTCATTTTCTAGTAATGAATGAATCTTGGTGTTAAATCTAAT
Source organism: Stegastes partitus (assembly GCF_000690725.1). NCBI lineage: Eukaryota > Metazoa > Chordata > Actinopteri > Pomacentridae > Stegastes > Stegastes partitus. The sequence goes on along the minus strand of NW_007578977.1, from coordinate 56,552 downwards.
AAAAGTCTGATTTAAAATGTATTAAGCTGAAGAAAGGGTGTTAATATTTGCCTTTGAGAGTTTCTGCAGTTGCTTCTATTCTTCCTTGAATTACAATCCAAACAAAAATGTAATCTGACAACGACGCACATTTCCCACCACCTTCTGAATGCAAAAATACGCTAATAAAATGCTGATTTCTAAACTGTTTTGCACTCTTTAAACTCTGCAGAGAACAGCTCTACTTCCCATATTTCAGCTGTGATGTATCATTTCAAAGATCCTCCATAAATCGTGGTGGTTAATTACTTTTCTGTTTTCTGATTCTTTCCATCTTTAATTGTTTCATCAACTGCTGATTCAAGGGAGGGTCTGTATTAACTGGTGGAGAGCTCTTCCTTGGTCATTTTGTTGTATTTATTTTTAGAGAAGATGACTAATAGCAGGATATTTTTTAAGAAAAGTAAGATTTCAGTCATAGCTCCAACTCTGGAAAGGTCAGTGTCCTGTTATGAATATTGCATATGAGCTGAAAGCATTGCAGTCAACAAGGAAGGAGCCCAGAAAGCCTGGCCTGTTCTGTATGGAAATAGAAGTGAAATGGACAACAGTAAAATCCATTAGGAGGAGAGGAGCCTCTTCAGTGCTGCTCCCAGTTCACAGAAACAGGACACAAACAGATAATATTTGCTATGAAAAAACAGTAAGAAATCAAAACAGATGCATCTACTCTCTCTCTCTCTCTCTGTCGATCCTCCTAATCTAACAGCCCTCAGCCTCCACTCCTGGTCATGTGATCGCACCGTTGCCATGGTGATATGCATGTAGTTTCCATCTCGAAAACAGCTGCGATGGGTCTCTCAATCCATCTTAGCCTGTCCGTTAAGAGAACACACGGAGGCTCAAGCTCAAACACACACCCTTTGCCATGTATAATTCATACGAGTTGACCACCACATTAACCTTGTTGAGGGGCCGAAGCAGAAAGGGCAACACATCGTGATGGATGTCAGCGGTAGAAGGTCGAGGCTCAAGTAGCGCAGTGTGTTCAGGAAGGAGAATAAACACACCTACAGAAAAACAATGCAATCGCTTATTGCTGAGATAAGCAACACATCACTTCCCCATAACCTCCTGTATGATCAAATGCCAACTGTTAAAAAAGGGAAGGAAACGCTGAGGCAGAAGTAGCGGCTGAGGAGGAGAGGGGAACTGGATTTTCATCAGATGTAATCACAGCGGGATGAGTCGATGTCCAAAGTGACTGCAAAGTCAAAATGCGTGCAGGTGTGTCCCACATTCTGTCTTGTGTGGCCATTTACACACAGTTAGGAATTTAAAAATAACTTCATGTAATCAGAACAGAGCAGGGTTTGCCAAAGAAGACATCACTTGATTGTTTCCCAGCCAGTGAAACTAATAGAGGCCTCAGCAAACAGAGAAAAGCTGTGTTCTGGTTCTGAAAATCTCCACAGAGCCTGTCCCCTGGAGTATGCAGAGTAATAAGGCTGGAAATATGCAGCCGATCCATTTGATGCCTTGTAAGTCAGACGGAGCATTTTCAAATCAGTCCTTCTGTCGGCAGCCAGTGCAAAGACATCAAAACACATGATCAGATGTATATGATACGTATGTGATCTTGTGAGGCAGCTGTGTTTTGATATTCGGTCCTCTAAGTTCAGCAGCAGAAAACAACAGCTGGGTTCATTTACATCTGCAGTACATAACCTGTTAAACTATAAAGATGTGCAGATGAATAAAGAAAGAAAAAAACATACTAATGCGTGTAAGCGGACATATGTGTGCGTCTGTATGTTCTCAGGTGCTAAGCTTTATTGTGTTTGTGCGTTGTTGTAATTAGGAGCAGTTGAAAGATGAAAATGCATTAAGCTGAACAGATGTTGCGCGGCTTGTTTGATAGGTGGAGAACTGGTGTCCTCGTCTGCCCTGGAGGACAAAGAGCCTAAGTGACGAAACGGACCGGAGGGGGCAGGTGAGAAACACACAGCACACAGCTCTTGTTAGCAGTAAACTCAAAACACAATGGGTGCTTTAAAGTACTTCACCGCCACAGCTGCTCTTTCAAGACGAACCTTTCGAGGGCTCTCACATCACAAGGTGTCGCTTGTGCCAAGATAGCTAATGGTGTGCTCACACGACTGTGCTGTCAGTTACAAAACACATTTTGTGTTGTTGCAGAAAAAGTTGTGACTGATGGTAGCTGCTTGTAGTTGCTGCTATAACTTTATCCACTCTAAGTCTGCATGAACACTAGAAGAATGTAGTTGTTTTGAAGCTATCAAGCACATATATAAATTAAATAGTTGATTTTAAATGAGATGGTTGTTTTCTAAGTGGCATGAATGTTTTTATTTTTTGTGCGTCAGGGCTGCACGATATATCATTTTAGCATCACCATGTACGCAAATGCAATAGTCATATTGCAGGAACTGTGACGTAAAGAGATGCAAATGAAAGCAAACATATCATGTTACAACTTATTTGTTGTTTGATACAAAAAGAAAAGCTCACACAGTTCACTTTTTCCATGGCTAATGTACAATAGAAGTCTATCTGACAGAACATCATTTCCTCTCTTTTGAGGGTTTTTGAATAAACTGAGTTTAGTAAAACTTTAAGACAGACTTTGTTGCCATGCAGTCTCCGCAGCAAAATGGACGTGGATCAGGGGAGAAAAGGAAGATTTGGTTGCTAAACCAAAATGCAACATCACTGGCAGAGCTGCACAATTGAAGGAAGATTAATAAGGATTGTGATTTTAGCTTCCCACAAGGAAGTGAATGTAATCGATTGTGATATTGATGTTTAAAATGCTCTGCTCACGGAAAGCAGCCCATGCAGATAAAATTACCTGCTTCATCTTTGGTAGATCTGACTTCAGAGCTCCATATTTTACTCATTTTAATATAATTTTTGGTATCACACCTGTTTGAGTTGCTTAGTGGAGATAAGAGGCTTCTCTGTGCACAGCTGCCCATCCAGGTTTTACTGTATTGTATGAGATCATTGGTAAATTTTAGTGTCTATTGTTAAGCAGGTGTTCAGCCAGTGAGGCATTTTGATTGCTGGAATATTTGCCTTTAGGACATGTTCTAAAAAAATATTTTGCCTCTTAAATCACCTAATAATTCTGATAAACAGGCTCATTTTGATCTCAATGTTTATACAATTAAGTACAATTGTGATTATCATTCTGTCTATAATCCTGCAGCCTCAGTCAGCTGTGTGGTTTTGTTTCAGCTCCTGAAAGGATGATGTTGTCCAGTAACAGGTCCTCTTTCAGTCGTGACGTACAGTTGTTGCCACTACATCACGCAACACATCTATTTCGTTTTACAATTTAAATCACCACCATGAAACTCTGTACAAACCCAGATTTGAATGGCACTCGAGCAACAACCTACGTCAGACGCCTTTGAGAGTTTTATCTTTCCTGCAGATGCACTCCCCTACAAATTCACCACAATGATTCTAGAAATATCAAAACTATGGAGTTATTTAAGTCATCTGGAAAAAAACAACAGTAAATTCCTGTTTGCAGTAGATATTGCAGAAACACTAAATATCACAATGTCAGTTTTTTTCCAACATCTCTGCCCCTAATGTGTTTGACATTGATTTTTTTTTTAGCAGAAATTTATACACCAAATCTCAGTCCACTTTCCTGTGGAGACACTACAGAACAATACATTCTCTAAATGACCAAAATGAGAGGTAATTTCCACTGCAGTTTGTCTGATGACATTTCAAAACATGGCAGCAAATGAACAGACCGACTGAGCCAAAGTCAACATGCCTCGATAGCATAAAAGAGTTGAGCTCCTCTCATAGACCAAAGCCGGAGTGACGGGACCTTAGGACAAATCTGGAATAATGATCTTCTATCCCTGCCAATGCGGCAGCTCACTCAAATCCCACTTAGAGCGCTTCTCAGGGCCGGCAGGCTTGTGCACAGTCCACAGTATCACGAAAACCGCACCGCCTTCCCTCTGCTGCGGGTGAATCAATATTAAGCACTCTTCATCCCCCCTCTCTGGATGCATCAACAGCACTGAGCCCTCCGTGGTCGGGAGATGCCATTTGACAGGCTTTGGAGATTTTAATTCAGGCCCAGATTTTAATAGGTTCAGTCTGCGGAAGTGATTTCCTGTCGTGATGAGGGATGCTAATGCCCTGCAACAGCCTTGTTTCAGCCACCTTAGCAGCTGGTAATGGCACTGTGGTTTCTCCTTTGCTCGCTCCATCTTTCTCACACTGGCTCTGTTTCATTTACTGCTTTTCTTTTCAGGCTGTTCATAAAAATATCTGAAACTCACAACCGAGAAGTCCCACTATTTTTACCCGATTACGCTCTATGTGGTATTCAGATGAGGCAGGTTTATATAATGGTGTGATGGGATTCAACAAAGTCCGTGACTGTGGAACCGGTAGCCTCGCTTTCAGTTCCATATTTTGTACATTAGTTTGATTTCCAGCTAGTCAGCACTCTTACCACACAGGAACGGATCAGTACAACATGTAGTTACATGGTTCACAGCAGGAACCGTTTTGCATCCGATCCCATTTATTAAACATAACAAAGATTACATAGACTCAAACATAGATAGAATGTCTCCAGATATCTTCTGTCATTTAAAATCTGACCTCCAAATCTTTATTTTGGTTCTCTGAAA